>NC_037670.1:87319357-87378497 GCF_003255815.1 Theropithecus gelada
TTTTTTTTTGAGATGGAGTCTCGCTTTGTCACCCAGGCTGGAGTGCAGTGGCTGGATCTCAGCTCAGTGCAAGCTCTGCCTCCCAGGTTCACGCCATTCTCCTGCCTCAGCCTCCCGAGTAGCTGGGACTACAGGCGCCCGCCACCTCGCCCGGCTAGTTTTTTGTATTTTTTGGTAGAGACGGGGTTTCACCATGTTAGCCAGGATGGTCTCGATCTCCTGACCTCGTGATCCACCCATCTCGGCCTCGCAAAGTGCTGGGATTACAGGCTTGAGCCACCGTGCCCGGCCAACATTTTTGTCAGACATTCCAGATTGTTAGATCAGTAATAGGAATGTCTAGCTGGCAACTGAGCACGGTAAATATCAAACGTCATTTGCAATCAGACTTGCATTTGAATTTCAGGCTAACCACTGCGTGATCTAGGGCTTGCTACTTAATTTGGCTAAGTTTTAATTTCCTCAGTCAGAAAGTGGGGATGTAAACAGCATCTGATTGTAGCAAATATCTATTGGCTTTGCCCGTCCATCATGCATTTCCTCTTCTGGCCCAGGACATTTCCTTTTCTCGCAGGAACCACCCCTCCTCTATTCTCAGCCCACAGTGTTCTGATGGAGCTAATCTGCCTCCTGGTTTGGGGCTGTGCACATGACTCAGAACTGCCCATCAGAGAACATTATGTCTTTGGTGCTAAGGGCTGAATGTTTGTGTTGCCCCAAAATTAGTATATTGATACCTAATCCTCAATGCAATGGTATTATGGGGTCTTCGAGAGGTGGAACAGGTTACGAGGGCAGAAGCCTCATGAATGGGATGAGTGTCCTTTGTAAAAAGGCTCAAGGGAGCTTGTTCACCCCTTCCACCATACAAGGACACAGCTTTGAGGCAAAGAGCAAGCCCTAACCAGACACCAGATCTGCCGTTGCTTTGACCTTGAACTGCCTGGCCTTCAGTACTGTGAACAATAAATTTCTGTTGCTTATAAATTACTCACCTAAGGAATTTTGTCATAGCAGCCCGAATGGACTAAGACACTTGGCCACAGTGGTAGGTGATACGTATGTATCGTAAGTGGAACCAGTGACTTCTGCTAGTGGTACTGGAAAATCAGTATATGCTCTCCATAAGGATTGCTAAACCAATAGAATGTAAGCCTGAAACTGTGAATGGCTATTTTGTTATCCCATATGGGATCCTTCTCGAGAATGACACCAACATAGAAAAAAGCAAAGCAAGAAAATATGGAGAAAGATAGTATCCTGGGAATATTTGAGCTGTTGTCTCCAGCTATGCCCAAAGCACAGTGGAACCCTGGATTTCTTAATCATATATACAAAATAATTCCATATATTCAAAAGCCAGAATAATTCTGAATACTGTAGACACTGATACCCAGAGATTGGGAATTGCAGGGAATAAACCTAAACTATGGAATTAGTTGTCAGGGTAGGAGATGGAGTGGAGAGGCTTTTCACTCTCTTGGCTAGAAAGTTGGTTACCCTATAATGTGGGTTACCCTTCCAAAGCTTACTGTTGTAAGCATTAGTAGCTCACCCAATATTTGCCACTCTCTGCCTTCCAGGCACAAGTTAGAATTGAATTTTATGGTCCCTGTGATCAGGTGGGGCCATGTCACCTACTTGTTCTGGCCAATAAATTTGGAACAAAATTAAACACCCAATTGCTGGTGCAAGATTCTCCAGGGCAATCGTTTCCTTCACTCCACTGAAGATGCCGGCTGCTGCATCAGCCTAGAGTCCTGAGTATAGGTCATGAGCAGAGCTGCCCTGCTGACCAGCAATGGGCATGATGCATGAAGAAGAAATAAACCTTTGCAGTTGTCAGCCACTGAGATTTTGGAGGTGTTGGTTAAAGTAATATAACCTAGTCTTTCACAGCTCATGTACCTCGTGTATCTTGGGATTTAGACCATATTCCTATCAAAGCTCAAGCCTTAAAAGACTTGATAGGAAATGTCAGGATTACATCCTGCGGCCTTCAATTTGACCCTATAAGAAAGAAAACAAGCTACAAATTGACTTATCTGAAAGCATGGTGGAGTGGGGAGTGGGTGGGGGATGACTTTCTTAGGAGAGGGCCTGTGACCAGCAGAGCTAAGTGGCTACAAGTCAGGGATTCAAGAGCTTTGAAGGCTTAGCCAAGCCAAACCCTCTTCCCCAAGGCATAGTTAATGCAAGCAAAGGCAGAAAAGCTGGAAACTCAGAGGGAGATAAGATTGGGATCTGGGAAAAGTCTGATCTCCAGTTGGTGGAGGGCTTCCACCCAACAAAGCGGGTGATTGTCAAATCACACTGCACAGAGCCACCCACTGGACCACCTTCTGGGAACCAGGGGCAGACTGGCTGCTCCTCCCCACCCAGCTATTGTTTAATATTGCCCAGGGGCAGAGGCCGAAATGGGAACACAAAGACATGTGGCCAAGGGACAGATGCTTTGAGGCCTGAGACTATATTCAAAGACCATGACTCAATTGAGCTTTGGTTAAACCACACAGCTCTAAAAAGCCTGGAGGTAGTTTGGCTGAGTTCAATCCAAACTTCACTAGCTGGGTGGCTTTGGGCAATCTACTTTACCTCCCTATTCCTCTATCTCTTTCCAAGAAGAGGGATAATAATAGTATCTAAGTGATGCTGCTGTCTTCAAGATTTAATTAAGATTATGTATGTAAAGAGCTTAGAAGAGTGCCTGCACATAGAAAGCATTTAATGTATGTGTTAGTTACTACAACAACTACTATTATTATTAGCCAAGATAATGGATGGATAGTTTGAAACAACTTGAACTGCCAGAGAAACCCAAAGCTTGGCATGCAAGTGCTTATGATTGCCTGACCCCTGAAGTGAGCAGGCCCCAAACCTGCACTAACAGCGAGTGGGCTGCTAGAGGAATGAAGAGAGCCCTGGAAGGGAACCTCTTTCCTAAGACAGCTCCCATGGGGCCATGGTGGATGTGTGCAGGAAAGAGCCTTCCAGAAAGCAGAAATGAGGACATCCTGGTTGGCTGATCACATAACTCACTCCACTGCCAGGAAAGCCAATACAGGCTACCTTCTCCAGCATAAGATCTCACCAGTTACAAGACAGTAGCCCCTGTATGTTGTTTTATTATTTTCTTTTCCTAAATAACACATTTTTCCCCAATTACCCTATTTTGCTTCCACCGTTGAATGTTGGATGTGACACAGGGAGTTAGAGTTACTATCTAGCCATGGAATTCTGTAAAGCTATGTGAAGCTACATCTGGATTGACCAAGGGGAATTCCTATCCATCAGAGTCTCTGGACTCAGAACTGGGTGCATTACCTAGACAAGATTTCATGTTGCCTCCTTTTGGGGATGGGTTGAGTGTATTTTTGTTGTGTATGGGACAGTTGCATTGTCAGGCAAGGGCATATTTGAAGTTGTATATATGTGAAAAAGCGCGTACCTACATGCAGGATAGCAGGGTGGAATGAAATGAACCAGGACATTTCCATTTTGCAGAAGCAGCCTTGAGTTCTGATTCTGCCACTTGCAACAAAGAGTTCTGACTGAAAAGATAAAATAAGAGACAATGTGTATAAATTATTAAATATGATGTCCAGCATATAGTAATGGTTGAGTATACACTAGCCACTATCGTCATTTTGAGGAATATTGTAAGACCTAAGTGGAATAAGAGGCTAGGAAACAAGGCTGAGCAGGTAGATGGCACTTGTTCAAGGTGACACAGCTACAAGTTACAGAGCCTATATGATACCAAAGTCCCTTGATATGGTTTGGAGCTGTGTCCCCACCCAAATCTTACATTTAAATGTAATCCTCAGTTTTGGAAGTGGAGCCTGGTGATTGGATCATGGGGGCAGCTCCTTCATGAATAGTTTAGCACCACCCCCTCAGTGTTGTTCTTGTGATGGTGAGCGAGTTCTCAGGAGATCTGCTTGTTTAAAAGTGTGTGGCACCTCCCTGCTTGCTCTTTCTCAGCCCTGCTCCTTCCATGTAAGACATTTGTTCCCGCTTTGCTTTCTACCATGAGCAAAAGTTCCCCAAAGTCACCCCAGAAGCAGACACTGCCATGCTTCCTGTACAGCCTGCAAAACCATGAGCCAATTAAATCTCTTTTCTTTATAAATTACCCAGTCTCGGTATTTCTTTACAGCAATGCAGGAACTGACTAATATAGCCCTGCTCTTTGCGTGGAGGCAAAAGCTTAGCCCCTGTAGGCCCAGAGAGTACAGAGAATCCATGCACTCTCTGAGCAATAGAGCCAAAGGGACCTAAGAGATCACCACATCCAGCCTTATCATTTCACAGCTGAAAAATCAGGGCTTTCAGAGATGTGAAGTTATTTCACCACGGAGAGAGAAAAAGAATTCAAAAAGCCCAATATTCGCATTTACCTATTATGTCACCAAAGCATGAGGTCGAGAAGACCCAGGATATAGTCATGGCTCCATATTACGACTGTGGGTTATGGGACCAAACATTTTCCTCTTCTAAGAAGGGAGGAAAGCAAATTTTCTTTATAACCACAACATTGCTTATTGAGGCTGGATCCCATTAAGGCATAAGCTTTTTTGTGGATTTGGGTTTGCCAGAGCTGAGTTTGGTGATAAGAATAGAGACAGGCCGAATTTGGTGGTTCATGCCTGTAATCCCAGCACTTTGGGAGGCCATAGGAGAATTGCTTGAACCCAGGAGTTTGAGACCAGCTTGGGCAACATAGTGAGACTCCGTCTCTACAAAAAAAATTTAAAAAATAAAACAAACAAACAACAGAGTCAGAGAGAATGAAGTTGCTTTGATTAACAGAAAGACAGAAAACACTTGGGGTTGGAAAAGCACTAGAGGCTTGTGAGATAATATGAGGCTAAAGGCAGTATATAGAATAAAGAAGTCCTTAAAAATATATCTGGGGGTGCGTGGAAGACAAGGGTCAAGAGAAGGAGTGAAAGGATGATAAAATAGGTTGCCTAACAATTAATTGAAAACGATTCACCATTTTGGCACCACCATGGCAGTGAAGTGAACTCCATGGTCAGCCAACTCGGTTGTCCCCAGTTCTACTCTCTGCTCTTATTGCAATAAAACCCCTTCTGCTTCCTCAAGACCTTCAGTGTGTCTGCTGCATGTGAAACCCTCATGTGAGCAGATTTTTATGTCGACTAACGAAGGAGTCAGTTCTACATCTGCATCACTGTGGTTGCACATGTGGAGTGGTGCAGTGATCTCTAAACTGAACTAATTAGGTAGAGAAGCCCTCAAAGCCAAAATAATGATCCCCCAGCTCTTTAGAATTCATAAAGACTAAGAGGAAGCTCTGGGATGGCCTCGGAACATAGCATGAAGTTTTCAGCCCATCTTATCTAAATATTCAGGGCCAGGGAGGCTTCTGATGACAATGGGTTTAACATTTTGTCAGGTGTTGAAAGCCTTGAGATGGGAAAGAACATTTCCAGGACATGCTCCTTTTTCAGAGTGCAAAACCATGAAATCAGGAATAAATTGCTCTTATGTTTGCATAGAACCCCCGAAACTGACAAATCTCCCTCAGCACTCTTCTGATTTCCTGGAGGTTGCTCTACCCGCGTCTGGTTGGGTGAGAATTGTAGCCTGGGATGATCTTCTTGTCTTTTCTCCTTTCTATTATTTATATTTGTCTTTGGGTTTCATTTCAGACCCCAGAGGCGTCTTTCATGCTTTCCTACAAAAACAATCGAAAGATCGTTTCCTTAAGAGTTGATGAGATCTCGGGTTTAAAGGTGAATGGTCCTCTATTACGTGGCCTGAGCTGACAGTCCTCTCAGCATGTACTATACAATTGTCTCAGCCCATCTGACTGCTGAACTACCAAGGGCAAGATGAGGAGTATAATGTGTCAAGGCAAACCAAAACTGATGCAATGTCTCCAGCACCATCCGCAGAATCTCCACTGGCTGACAGAGGACACACCGATCCTATTTGGATTGGCTTTCACTACCATCAGAAGGGTGTAGGAAATCCATCTCTTACCCAGTTATTGGAACCACTGGGATATCTGGCATACAGATTGAGAACAACTGCCAGAGAGTCTTGATCAGGAAGAAACCCAAGCCCGCCTTCACCCCTCACATTTGCAGAGCTCTTGACATATTTAAAAAGCATTTTCGTATACACTTGAAACACTCTTAACCAACCTCCACTTCACCAGCTTGCCAGTCCAACTAATCCTCTCCATCCCTTCTATAAAATGTGATGACTGAGGACCACATCAAATAGAATACTCCTGACTCCAAAGTTACTCTCTAGTAACACTTTGCAAACTGCACATTGAAATCCATGAGTGGATCATGAAAACAAGTTAGAAGGTTGAGCCAGAAGTTATAAAAATGTAACATGGAAGAAAGCATGCATCACATGTTGTAAGGATAAGCTGTGTTTTCTAAAAATTACGTTTGAGGGGCATAGGTGTGTTTGCATTTGTATGAGTATGCATGTTTGTATGTGAGTATTTATGTGGATATATTAGGCTGCAGTAAGAAATGCCTTTCTGTGGATCTGCAGTCAAATAGTTCGAAAGATATTGCTCTAATATACCCAGATGCCTTTGTTCCTACCAGGTGTGTAGTGTAATTACTGAGAGTCAGTTGTAGTTATTCCTAAATTTGTTTATAGCAGTTGTACTTAGTAAATTTATATTAATATTAATATTTATAATAATTTTATTTAATTAATGTAAGACTGATGAGCTATGAGAGTGAAGAGGCAGAGAGCTGTTTCCATAAAAATAGAGTTGAATGATTTGGGAAGATCTGATAAAGTGAGTTGCTAAAAAAAAGTGCTGCAAGAATAAATCTGGACCAGATCATGGTAACATATTGAGGGGATATGTTAAAAATTCAAGAATCTTAATTCATATAGCTTTAAGTTGTAATTTCTTTCAAAAAATGGCTTTGTGCAAGAAAGACCAGGAAGAACCCCACCAGCAAATCTATTGCCTACACGTGTAGATAGTGAGGATTCAGTGGTAAATGGGACCCGCTGGAAAGATGACAGGGAACAAGACCCTCAGTCTGTCTGCATAGAGCTGCAATCCAGCAGGAAAGACAGACTTGAAGTAAATCATTACACAAGTAAATAACGATGACTATGATACAGCCATGAAGAGGAAGGTCTGGACTGGAGAGTGTTTAGAATTCCGGGGGTTAGAAGTCACTTTCCTAACCCTGTCTCTACAAAAAAATACAAAACTTAGCTGAGTGTGGTGACATGCACCTGTGGTTCCAGCTACTCAGGAGGCCAAGGTGGGAGGATCACTTGAACCTGAGAGGCAGAGGTTGCAGTGAGCTGAGATTGGGCCACCAGACTCCACCCTGGGTGACAGAGCACGAGACCCTGTCCCCCTGATAAAAAGTTCGCTTTCCTGAGGATATCTTTAGTTTGTTTTCTCATTCATTAAATGGAGCTGGACATACTTCCCTTCCTATTGTCTCTTAAGGGCTTTCATGTAAAACACGAAATTGAATTAGAAGGAAAGTGACTTCCAAATGTAGAAATATTATTAGAAATAGTCTCTGGCACATGCTATGGTCCAATAGCACTTAATAAATGTGGAAGCATGGAAAGAAGCAATTGAGTGAGAAATAGTATTTTTATGGAAGATTAAATCAATTATTGGAGGAAATACATCATGTGTTTGAATAGCTAGAAGATTTAGAAACATGCTTTTCCTATATTTGCTTTTGACCGGATCTTATATTTGTTAGGTCTTTCTTAAATCTGCTAAGAACTGTTTTTCCCCCTCACTGTCTTTACACCTGAGTCCTGAGCAGAGAAAACCTGCTTCTACACCCAGCCAGGCTTGGGTTTTATTCTTAATTTCCCAACACTACCCAGGATAGTTCCAGACATCCACACTGAGAACCCACTCCCTGCATAGCTAGTTCTAGGAGCCTGTAGGATGTGACAGAAGCCACCCTGGTCGCCTCCCCTTTCCCTCCCGCCTCAGTTCTTTCTTTCCTAGAAATGTGTGACTGCCCTACCACATTCCTCTTGAGAAGTATGAGGCCACATGGACCACAGGTGCTCCTTCCATCTCAAAATAGCGACTCTTTTGTCCCCTTCTATCAACCTGTCTCAGAAGTGTTTTGTTTCCCTTCCAGAACTAACCCCAAAACTAACCCATTCCTTCTTGACCCCAGCCTTTGCAGCCTCAAACCCTTCCTAACATGCACAGCAGGTCTCCTCTGTATTGGAAAAAGAATAGCTCTTGGCCCCACTGTATCCTCAGACTGCTATGTTATTTCTGTCCTGTTGTTGCCACTTTCTTGGTGAGTTCTCCATGCTTCCCATCTCACCATCTGCTCACTCGAAGTCTGGTTTCTGCTTCTCCTGCTCCTGCCATTGCCCTTTGGAAAGGCACCATGGCTTTCTAACAGCAAACCCAGCGGTGTTTTCTCAGTCCCCCTCCTCTATGACAAAAGCAAAGTTACATGAAGGAGGAACCAAGAACTCAAGCAATGCAAAGGATCAAGAGGGCAGAAGAGGATTGGATCAAGAGCATGAGTTTGTTCATGGCCCCATGTTATCTTTCTCTGTTTCTTGGAATCTTCATCACTGATTACTTCAGTGAATGATCTAGGTTCTTCTTTAGCCTCAGCCTTTCCTTAATCCCTAGGGACCATTAGAGCTCTGGTGTTAGAGATTATAATGTAGTTTTCAAATAGCCTGAACAACTTGCATGTTTTCCAAATGTTCTATTATATCGTCTAAACTTTGGGACTTGATTGAAACACACCATCTGAGGCTTGTGAGGCTCCACATCCCATTAAATCCCATCACTGCTTGCCACTGGCTAGACCAATTGCCGCCTCCCAAAGGTAACGTGCTTTACTTAGGCACTGTGTGGAAAGGAATCGAACCTGACTTCATGGAGTAAGTGCTTACTATAAGGAGCTGTTATTAGCATAAATGAGTGCTCAGATTAGTGGAGAGACTTCCCCATCATGACTTCCTTAACCGATCTGCGGGTTTACTCCATTTTCTAGTAAGCAGAGAAAAAAGTAGTTGTTCGTAACTATTGTCGAGAGAGAATACAGTAAAAGAGCAGATTCCTCTCTCATCTCATAGCCCAGCAATAAGTAAGTTACACCCTTGCTCTGCCTGGTGTGTAAGTGGACATCATATGATCGGTTTCTTATTCTGGACCATCATAAAGACAATGTAGGAAGAAGACTGACTATGTAGCCCCCACACCCACCCTCACATCAGCCTAAACCACTGAATCAACCATATCTTGGGCCATTTTATCATTATGGATATGATCCGAGGCTCAAAATGTGGGCTTTGTAAATTGTGTGGACTGAAATTTCCGTATATGAAGAAACATAGAAAGATTTTAATATTCAGTTTCAATGTTTTCAGCATGCACAAACCATCCAAACTTTGTACGGCTCAGTGTAGTTACAAAATATCTCTGTCTAGTTATAAAATGCCTTAATTTTCCTTTTGGTCAATTCCAGATTCCAACTCACTTTTCAGTCAGCAACAGAATCCTCCAAGGACTCAGTACTAGGAACAGGTGTGCATCTAAATGACATTTTTCTTTTTATCTTTTGAAACTATGAGCCATGAAGCTGTCTACAGTTCCCTCTTTGTGATGACCATGTGGAAGCTCATGTTCAAATTTGCAGCCTGATGCTGGTGGCAAAATATATGGAGTAATATAAGACCTGCATTTTATATCTAACCTTATGCTTGGTATTGCTTTAGTTTTCCACCTTTATCCCAATCCTCCATACCCACACTTTTTTCACTTATTTAATTTTGTTTTTACCCTTTATAGCATTTGTCATTATGTAAGCTACCACAAATTATACGGAGAATAAATTCCAAACTCTTCAGTATGTCCAAAGAAGCCACTCCTCTCTCATTTGCCCTTGGTCGCCTCTCTCAATGCATCGTTCATAATTCTTCTCCTTGCTCACACCAGCCTCCTTGCTGTTCCTTGTACTGACCAAGCGCTTTTCCATCCTAGGGCCTTTGCACATGCCATTCCCTCTTGCTGCAATGCTCTTCTCCAACAAAGCTCCCTCCTTCCCTTCACTCAGGCCTCTGATTCAATGCCAGCTCTTCAGAGAGGCCTTTTCTGTCCACCCTGTCTAAAGCAGGATTCTCTGTCTCTACTACCTCCCCCGTAACCCCCACGCCACTGCTTCACTTATCTTGGAATATTTCTTATGACCTAATGATTAGAGAAACAAACCATGTTTCCTCTCTACTCTCACAACATGCTTCTGACACCAGATGTGTGGGGATTTCTCCCCACCAGCAAGCAAGCAAGTAATGATGTAGAGTCTACAGTGAACACCAGGCGAGTATCCTTCAACCCAATTCAATTCTGACACCATCCACCTGGAGATAATGTCAGATCACACAATTTGGGGTTCAGTCCCATAAGACTGCCCCCCACTTTAGATGCCAATTGCAAGTCCCAGGTTGTTTTGCCTGTGCTTCTGCCCGACCGGTATAAATCAGGAATTAGATGACCTCCTCCTCAGGTTTGATTAACTTGCTCTAGCAGCTCACAGAACCAGGGAAAGAAGTTTACTGGTTTATCATAAAGAATATTGCAAAGGATACAGATGACGAGATGCATAGGGTGAGGTATGGAGGAGGGGCCACAGAGTTTCCAAGAGGTTTCTGGGCTTCCCACTCTCCAGGAACCTCTAGATGTTCAGCTATCTGGAAGCTCATCTGAACTCTTGTCCTCTTCTGCTTTTATGGAAGATTTCCCTATCACATCATAGGCCGTTGATGATGGGGGCTGAAAGTCCCAGCCCTCTAATCATGCGTTGGTCTTTCTGGTGACCAGACCCCGTCCTGAAACTACTTAGGGGCTGCCAGCCACCTGTCAACTCATTCGCGCACCCACGAAAAATGCGCAGTTTGAAGATTTAAGCATTTTAGGAGTTGTACGCCAGTAAACTGGACAAAGATGAATATATATTTTCCAATATCATACCTCACTTAAAAACAGTTCATCTTAGGCAGCCTGGGGAGTGGTTATGAGCACAGACTCAGAAATCAGACTGTGTTCATCTTCCTGCTTTACCACTTATGGGGTGCGTGACCTTGGGCAAATTATTTTACTTCTCTGTGTTTCAGTTTCTTCACCTGTAAGTGAAAGACATAGAAAAGAGTACCTGGCACACAGTGAACACTATCTAAGTAGTTCATTTTTGAAGGAATAAAGAATTGATGTTTATTTTTCTGACTCCTTTCTTGGCTTGTCTTACACATCAGTGTCTCCTTAGCTCCGTAAACAGCCCCTGACATATTAGGTAGGCCCTTAAGTGTCTGTTGACTATACATTCTTTTGGTATAAGTAAGAGCATTAAAAGATAAATACATATTTTTAAATCTGAAGTTAAAGAGAAAAGACACTAGGCTAAGTATTGGAAGACTGAAGTTTCGGTTCTTGCTCTGCCAGCTAGGAGCCAGTTGATTTTAGGTAAATCAGGTAAAATCTGCCCAAGGCAAAACTGAAATGAAACAAGTCTTCTTTGCTCCAGAGGTTAAGGGAAAGTAAAGTGAGGATTTTACAAACCTCCACTTACTCCATAAAGAAAAGTTATAGTGTTCCCCAAGGAGAACATGGAGCCATGTTGATTAAGCGCTTCTATGTGCCTGGCTCTGCCTTAAGCCCTGGGAATAGGGAGGCTAAAGACTTGGCTCTTGCCCTAGAGGAACTGACAAAAATGACAAAGAAGACAGAAAGTAAAGAATTGCAGTGGAGTGATGACTGCTCTGGTGGAGGTGAGTTTGGAAGCACAGTGGGGAGCCACCTATAGGTGTGACCCTCACCCTGAACTGGGAAGGGAGTTGTCTGGGTGAGGAGAGGCATTCTCAGCACAAGGAGTGAGTGTGCAAAGACATGGCGCTCTTTTCACCACATATTTCAGGAAAGGAAGGTAGCTCAGTATGCCAGGGAGTAGGTGTGTATGAGGAGAAATGGCAAATGATGGCATAGGACAGGTAAGCAGGGCCTGGACCTTATAGGGTGATGCTAAAATTCTCCTCCTTGCCCTCCCGTTCCTTTGACAAAGTGGCCTGGGTGCCTGCTGGAGGCTGAGACATCGCTCCTGGCCTTAGGAACCCTCCTAACTTGCTGGTCTCAAAGCTGCCTACTCAGATGTGTGTCCAATACCTCAGAGAAGCCAACGGCACTCCTCAGAAAGAAGCAGGAGGCTCACCAGAGTCATCAGATCAGATCAGATCAATTTCTTTTCTAGAAGAATAGTATTAAACCTTCCTATGCTTGAGGAGAGGGCTGAAGAGAGGGTAGGGACAGCTGAAGTGAGGAGCAATCCCATTCTTTTAGATTGAGCCTGTTCCTCCTTTCCCCCCAAATTACTTCTCCCACTGCCTTTTCCTCTCATGGCCAATGCATTATTATGCTCCCAATTCTCCACTCATCTCTATCTCTATATTCCTGCCCTTTGCCATGGGACTTTGTGGCATCCAGAGGCACAGTCTGTTTCCCTATCTCTTGAATCTGGCTTGACCAAAAGCATGTGGGGGAAGTGCTAGTATGCGGGTTCCAGCCCAGCCATTGGTTCCACTCTCCCCCTAGAATCCTGCCAAGGGGAAGTTGCTGAGTCATCCCAGGTGAGACCATTGTAGATCAGAGAGGCCCCAACCAGCCCAGCAGGTGACTGCAGAAGCATGAGCAGGCCCAGCTGAGATCTGCCAAGCCAGGACCACCCACAAAACTACTTGCCCCTCCCTTAGGCTTGGGAGAGAGAACAAATGGCCATTGAGTAAAGTGACAACATTTTAGGAGGTTTGTTACATAGAATAGCTACAAATATACTTCTCAGTGATTTTTTATTTTCCCTTTTGTCCCTCCTTCTCCAAAAAGAGTTAAAGAGGCAAGATCCTGGTGACTGAATTAGGGAGAAGGCATGAGTCGCCATTTCGGGCCCTATTTACTCTTTTCATCCTAGGATGTAAGCTTTCTATTTCTATGAGTACTAACTGCCCCAAAGAGACACCATTTGTGCAGCGAGATGTGTTTTCCATTCTGATAAACCATTCTCCCCCTTATCCACAGCATTACCCTCTGCATTCCTGGGACTGAAGGTCATGGCTAATTGGCATGGCTGCTCAAATCTTCTCTGAGCATCACCTCATGGAAATCTTGCAAAGTGGAGGACCCAGTGGGAGAACAACAGGATTCTGATTATGGGCTGAAGATAATTTCACTGGCTCACCACGGGCCTTATTTGCTGGTGATAAAATAAAGGATAGGAGCTCAGCAACCAAATTGGCTCCAAAGTTGATGTGTGGCCGAATGGCCTTGATGAGGAAGCTGGGAGTTGTAAAGCAGGCTCGCCCTTTAATGGGTGCTTTGTGCTTGTTTGGCTCCTTGTCTAGAGATTGGGCAAAATCTATTAGTGAGATCCGGGCCACTCACTCCTCATACCAGAGCCATCTGGGAGAAGACTTACCCATTTCTTTTCTGATCCCCTAATTGGAACTGCTGACTGACTCTTATGTACCTGAGTGGCTTAAAATGGGGATGCTGAGAGCTCTGGTACCAAAGCATTTTAAAGGGCAATGGGAGATGTCATTCACATTGTCTGCAGATATGTTTGGATGGATGTGGACATCTGCCAGGAGCAGCCGGCCTGGAAGGTGCCCGTGCAAAGATTGCTGATTTGCAGTGACCTCTGACTGCACTTAAGCAGCTGAATTCTTCAGACTCCAGTGAGAGGAGATTGAGTGTGTTTGAAGTCAGCTGGTGAAGAGTTGAGCTTGTTTTCTGATCCTTCCTTCATGATCCTGGGGAAATGCAGACAGGAAGTCTCTCGAAAGAGACCTTCTGGCTGTAGTTTTCAATGGCAGGAAGTGGGGGCTACCTTCAAATTTGACATGAAAAACAATTCAGACATGGCTAGTTGGTTCCAATTAATCACCCTCATGGGTCTACAGATGACTGAAAAGGTTATGAACCATCCTTTTGGTTAATAGTTTGGTAACTGAAGTCTACACTCTCAAAGCTTGCTTTTTTAGTCATCTACTGGGAAGGCCAAGCCTGTTGCTATTTGCAAGTTACTAAGCTGCTAAGTCTCTATGGGAGAGTTTATGACTGTGAGTGGAGATGGGGAGTTCACTTGAGAGGAAGCTAAGGTTTCCTCCTACACTATACTTTCTTTGGATTTTGCAGAGTAGATCCCGTGTAAATAAAGCATGCAGTTTAATGCGTCAAGCTTTTCTTGGGCACTTACTATGTGCAAGGAACTGTTAGGGATGGGAACACAAGAATGAATACTACATGGCTCCTACTCTCATGTTGCTCAGGAGGCACCAGGCTCTTCTTTGGGATGCCCTGTTCTCCCTCTTTTCCCTATAACAAGCTCAGCAGCTCTTCTCTCCCTGTACCCACTTGGCCTTAATGCTGCTGGGAGTACCTGGCAGGTTAGGGTGGGGGCTTTTCCTTCCCCCAGAAATGTAATGGGGGGAGGATTTTAAAAAACATCTCTATGAAAATGAAACTTTCATATTTTGTTAATTTTTAGCCCACCACATTCCAAAATGGATATAAAAATTACGAGTCATAAGGTCAAAATGGGAAGGATACAAGGGAAAATACATGCCGAAAGAAATACACAGAATATGTGCCATAGAGTCCTATACATGACCTTGGTGTAGGGAGGGGGAGCACAAATTTGGCTCAGAGCATCTTTCATTACTAGCATAAAGACGAAAGCCTGAACAGACAGTGGATTCATATTATTCCTAGAATTTAAAAAGTAGATCATTTTGAAGAAATAGCTATTCTTGAGTAGGCAGAAATTTCTCATAGTCCCTTAAAAAGGGAGTGGTATGTAATATAACTTATTGGATTCTTTTTTAGTTTAAAGGATAAATAAAGATTTTCAAGCCTGTTGCCTAATGCATTTGTTCTTTAAAGATGGTTTTCTAAGAGATAATGCTAATATTGGATTGCTATACTTCTAACATTCTATATTTCAAGTTACAATAAATACCAGACTAAGGGAGAACTTGAAATCCACATCGGGAAGGAGAAGTAGCGTTTAACATGCCCTCTAGGAGCTGGGTTTAAGTGGACAGGTTGGTAACACTCTCAGATGATGTCTTTATCAATTAATGTCATTTAAAGCATGGAGTACAGGGCTTCCAGTTCTGGGGCAAGATGGTTTAGAATTATGCCTTCCTGTTCTTCCCCTTTGAACACAACTAAATATCCTGGAAAGAATTCAACAATTATAAGAGAACTGAAATATAGGAAGAAAGAATGTGAATGTCAGGACTTGAAAAACAAAATCAAGATGAGTTCCCTGGGCTTTCTTTTTGTCTTCCATATATCCCAGACTGGGTGCCAGAGAGGGCTATAAGCTGGAACCACCAACAGGCACAAACAAAAAGAAAGAAACAATAAAAGCCTTCTCTCTCTAGCCAATGCACTGAGAAAGGGAACTGTGTAGGTCCCCTTTCTAAATACAGCAGGTACTAAGTGGGAACTTAGTGGGGAGTATCGTATCCAGTGGCAATAGTGGGCCCCATCTGCTTGCAGCAGCAGCAACATCAGACTCTGACAAGGCCAAGCCCTCTACCTCCCCACAGTTTGTCAGCAGATGGGCCACTCTGCCAGCACTTGCAGCTCCAGAAAGCCCAATGTCTCCCAGGCCTTACCTAGCAGCAGAAGACAATTCAGGCCAGGTGTTTCTGGTCCCTTCGCCCGATGGCAAAATGCAAACCAGGCCTAGAATTGCCTAGCCCTCCACCCAGTAGCAGAAGATGAAGTAGGTCCTAGGTCTTCTACCTTCCGCCCAGTGGCAGAGAGCTACACAGACCTCATGACTTCTGGCTTTCTACCCAGAAGCAAAAGGTGGCCCAGGCAGGAATTTCTGCCCTTCTGCAGAACTGACAGAGATCAAGTGGAAAGCTCACGAGCATCAGGTGACTGGAGAACAGGCTAAGGGACATGCTGCCCATCCTGTGGGTTTAACAGCTCTCTGAATAATCACACTAGGTAGCTCACACAAGTGCCTTACACACCACAGGCAGCAATAGCAGGGATCCAGTAGGACCTTGAGTGGAGCCAGAAGAACAAAGCAGACCAGAATAGCACTGCAAGGGCTCAGAAAATTGAAGTGTCATTGAAACCACAAGCCCACAAAACTAGGCCAGAACCTACATGCTAACCCTAAACAGCATGACTTGCCTACCTGCTAAAATATAAAGGATCCATAATTTCCTAACATATTAATAATTACTTTAAATGTAATTGGTCAATTAAAAGACAGATATTAGCCAAGCTGAAGTTAATCACATATTGGAACTATCTGACAAAGACTTTAAAGCAGTTGTCATAAAATCTTCTCAATAAGTACAAATTACTTTGAAACAAATGAAAAAAATAGAAAGCCTCAGCAGAAGAATGGAAGTTATAAAAAAAGCCAATGGAAATTTAATAGTACAATAATGAAAATAAAAACTCACCTGGATGGGCTCAATGGTAGAGTGCAGAGATGTGAGAAGATAGAAGCAATGAACTCGAAAACAGATCATTATGATCCAACTATATGCTGTCTACAAGAAACTCACTTTAAAAACAAACATAACATATTTAGGCTGCAAGTGAGAGAATGGAAGAATCATATAATGCTAACATTAATTCAAGAAAAGCAGGAGTGCTTACATTAATATCAGATAAAGCAGATTTCAGAGCAAAGACAATTACTAGGGACATTATATAATGTTAAAAGGATCAGATCTTCAAAAGAAGGCATAGTAATTCTAAATACGTATACAATAAACAATGGGGCTTCAAAATACACGAGACAGACAAACAAAAAACCCTGATAGAGCTGAAAGCAATTGATAGTCATGCTGGGGAAAAAATTAGTAAAGATACAGAGGAACTGAATAATGCCAACAACCAAACTACCCCAATTGATACTTATGGAATACTTGACCCAACAACAGCAAAATACACACTGTTTCAAGCAACCATAAAACATTCACCAACATAGACTATATTCTGGGACATAAAACAAACTTCACCTCAATAAATTCAAAAGAATTGAAATCATACAAAATATCTTCTTTAACTGTAATGGAATCAAACTAGAAATCAATAACAGAAAGACAATAGGAAAGTGTCAAATACTTATAAATTAAACACACAATTAAACAATCCATGAGACAAAGATGCTGCTAAGAAAATATTTTAAATACATAGAACTAAATTAAGATGAAAACATTAATACAACATCCAGAATTTCTGGAATGCAGCTAAAACATTGCTGAGAGGAAAATTTCTAACGTTAAATGCTTACCTTAGAATAGAGGAAGGTCTCAATTCAATAATTAAAGTTTCTACCTCAAGTACAATACTCAAGTAGCAACTTTAATTATTGAATTGAGACTTTTCTCTATCTTAAGGTAAGCAGGAAGTGCTTTTAATGTTACTTGAATGTTGCTTCCTGGGTTAATGTACTTATTACTATCTTTAGAAAAAATATCTTTCTTCTGTGACTATTTTATTCTATTTAAACAATTTTACTCAAGAACTTGAAAGCATGCTTACTGCGAGTAAGTGACTCAGAGTGAGATGACCTCACCCTGTTGGGGCTGCTCCTGAATTGGCTGGACAGGCAGTTGTTGATGAATTGACCATTTCACTCAACAACTGATTTCTCAGGTGATAGTGTCTGATGAATTTTTACTCTCACTACAAATTGTACTTTGAAGAATAAGAACCAAATTCAAAGGAGCATATTTGATTTGCACAAGAAATGCACCAGTCTTGAGACACACCCAGATTAAAATTCATTTATTCATTATTATTTATTCATTCAGCCTATGTCCCAAGGACTGTTCTAGATGCTGGGATATAGCAGTGAACAAAATAAAGACCCTGTCTGAGAGTTCTACTTGCTGTAGAAAGCATGAAATATTGAATAATATAATGTCTTTCCCCAGGAGTTTGCAGTCTAATAGGGGGAAAAGCTGTATATCCAATGAAATGGGCAGCTGGAATGTAAAGCGTGAGATGGAAACCACAGGAGACCTTAGACAATGAACTGAGGACAGACAATGTTTGGGGATGGGGTTAAGAAGTGCGAGGAAAAACTTTTATTAAGAGGCTGAGTTGGGGTTATAAGGAAAAAGATAGATGGTTTATGATGGAGGAGAAAAGGGGTTGACCTTAAGAGGGTAAGGGTATGGACAAGAATATACAAGGCTAGGGGCCACCAGAGCCTACCAAGCAGGGGACAAATGTAACACAGACACTTGGAAGAAGTAATAACTGAGTGGTAACCATTACAAGTGTTTACTCTGTGCCAGGCTTTACATAGATTATTTTATTTAATTATCACAATATTGAAAGAAATAAATGGATATTTCCATTTTATGAAAAGGAAATTTAGGCCCTAGAGGTTAAGCAACTTGCCCAAGATTGTACAACAATAAGGGGTAAGCCTCAGATTTGAACCTGCTTGGTACATTTGCTTTGAACCAACATCATTTCTGGATTCAGTCACATTATTTTGTAGTTTCTATTTTTCTGTAAATTTCCTTCTTACCCGACTCTCTGTTCTTATAATCCACACTCAAGCTACCACGCAGATTGCAGTTAGCTGGGCTGTTTCCAAGCGTGGAGGCTCCTTTGCTGACTTTGGCTTTGGTAACTTATGCCTATTGACAAAACCACATTAACACCTTTTAGCCAGGACACTCCTCCTTGGAAATAGAAGTCCAGCATCCCCAGAGATTTGGCCAAAGCTCATGCTTTCACCTCTACATCCAAAAATACCAACCAACTGGAGTATAGGATAGAGAACAGATGAAGAGAGAATGAGGAATCAAAGATGACTCTGAAATTTTTGAAGTTAATTGTCTAGGAGAATACTGGGCCATTATCAGGTGCAGGGAAAACAGGAAGGGGTGATGGTTTGAGAGTAAGGAGAATGAGTTTGATTTGGATAGGTTGAATGTAAGAGAGTAGTAAGATATAAGAGAGTAGTAAGATATCTAAGCAGGAATAGCACTGATGAGGTTTCGTATCACTAAAGCAAAACCAGGTAAGACGATGAATGCCATGGTTGGATTGTGCCAGACAATTGGATAGTGATATGAGTGGATTTCTGGGACTGGAAAGTGGTGTAACAAAGAGACTTACCAGAAAAAAAGAGAGGTTATAGAGTTACATGACTAAATCCAAAAGTGTTTTTGGTTTCTATAAGTCTCTTGTATGTATTTTTGTGGGGTTTGTTGTTGTTTAATTTTGAATTAAGATATACTAACTGTACATATTTATGGGACACAGTGTGATGTTTTGATATATGTATACATTGTGTAATGATCAAATCAGGTATTTAGCATGTCCATCACCTCAAACATTTATAATTTCTTCATGGTGGGAACTTATGTGGTAAAAAAAATGCATAATATAAAATTTGCCATTTTAACTCTTTTAAGTGTTGGTTGGCATTGAGTACATTCAGTGTTGTACAATCGTCACCATCTTTCATCTCCAAAACTTTTTATCATCCCAAACATAAACTCTGTACTCATTAAGCAATAATTTCCCATTATTCCCTCCTACCATTCCCTGGTAATCTCTAGTCATTTCATGTCTTTATGAATTTGACTACTCTAGGTGCCTCGCATAAATGGAATCATACAATATTTGTCCTTTGCATCTGGCTTCTTTCACTAAACTTAATGTCTTCAAGGTTCTTCCATGTTGTAGCATGTACCATGTACCTTCCTTTTTAAGGGTGAATAATGCCCATTGTTGTATATAAAATTGTGTTTATTCATTCACTGATTGATGGACATTTAGGTCATTTCTACCTTTTGGATATTGTGAATAATGCTGCTATGAACATAGATGAACAAATATCTATTTGAGTACTTACTTTCAATTCTTTGGGTTTTTACCTAGAAATGGAATTGTGTGTACTTTTATAGGTTATAGTCAGTAGGTCTCCAAGCATGACTGGCCTTCACTGGATTGAAGTCCAATAAGAGGAGAGAATGAAGTGACTTGCATTTTACTCATCTCATCTAAATGGTCAACTGAATAGTTGACAATTTCAGTGTTAACTGGAGACCTCAGAAGTTACTGTTAACCTAAAATACAAGTCTAGAGGGCACAGAGATGTGCTACCCTTATGGAAAGCGTGTAAAACTGGTTCTAGCTCTGTTTCTGCCATTAACAGGCTGTGTGATCTTAAATTTGTCACTACATCCCTCTGGACTTGGTCTAGCCAACCCCTAAGGTTCCTTGAGCTCTATTATTCATGAAATGTTGTGCAAAGAGCTCACGGAAACACTGCTGATGTAACCGGATAATGGCTGGAATTTGTAGGCAGAAGAGTTGGTAAGTAGATGCCTGGGTTCCTCATTCTCTCAGCATCCTGTAGAGAGGTGAGCTGGATGTACTCTGGGGCTCTGCTCCAGGAGAGGGATCTCCCCCTCTATTGCTTTTTATTTAACAGACCAAATATGAGATGTCCTTGCACAGGAAATTTTAGGCTCAGGTGCTAGTCTGTGCCTGGGTACCAGCTGTTTAGAGGAGTGCTGGGCAATACTTGGAGGGCTTGGTTCCTTTTTTTTTTTCTTGTGCACAAAATGGGATGTCCAGCCTCTCCAGCAGGAGGGAAGGGAGCTTCCAGCTGCCTGGTTGCTGTGCAACCAAGAGAAATTCCTAGGGTTATTCTTCGGACAATCCTCCTGTTTCTTTTTTTGCACTTTAGAGCTTCCTGAAATTAAAGTCTTCGTTCTTGTGCAAACCCAGCATAAGGAGACCATTGAGCAACAAGGTATGTCATAGTAAAAAACATGGGACCAAAGGATCTTGTACTGACCCTCATATCATGCTGCAGAAATGGCTATTACAATATGCCATGTGGGGGGCTGCCTGTGGGCATTCCTCTGCTGGATAAGAAGCATTCCCGTAATATTGATGACACGGAAGATTCCTGGGAACTTGCTCCCAGAAGAGCCTCATCACTCTGGCCTGAGGGCTTTTATCACCTTTAATCCCTCTCCCTGTCTGTATATAATCTTTATCCCCTCTTATCTTCCCCAGATAAAGGAATAATATGAGTGAACATACTCCCACTGGGTTTGTCACATAGCTGGTTAATGTGTTGGGTCAGTCACGCATTCTTGCAGTCTTACTTACTATTGGGTGCTGAGAAAATCAATTTCTTAGGTAATAAAATTAATTTCTTAGCAACCAGATGAGGCTGCATTATCTGTAACACAACTGTGCCAAGGCATTTCAAAAAATCTACAAAGTGATGATAAAGTATCTACTCATTACAGGTTAATAAACTGATAGTATAGAACATTTATTCATTTTCATATAAATGTAGTGGCTACTGTTATCATGATTTATTCCCCAAATTGTCCTGTGTGCTGAAATTGAGAAGCTACAATGTAAAAGGTTTATCTTTATAGCTGTCACTGATGTCATATTTATATACATGCTACTTCACCAACACTTTAACAACCGAGTAGCAATATAAATTGAATAACTTTAAAGACAATGTATGTTTCTCTCTAGCACAAGCGTACATTCATTTATATTATAACCTCATTTCCGTAAAAGATTGGCTGCAGTAGAATTGAATTCAAATGGATTCAACCATAGCTCTCCCCCCACTTCCTTTCTTACTTGAAGCACACGAAATATGACTTTAGTTTCCTTTCTTCTTACTGTAAAAATAACTGTAATATTAAATGGTAGGGAGTGACTGATGAAAGTATGTGCATAATGAATTGTTTGAGAGTTAACTTCTTACATTTGTTGAAGTACTGTTTACATTTTAATAGTTCTCTACACTTTTTGAAGAGTAAAGCCCTGCATCCTGTAATATAATTATTGCTAGTGAATGCTTCAAAACGAAATGGACTTGGATTTGAAAGAGCTGAATCGTCTGCTGACAGCCATGTAATCTTCTAAGCCTCAGTTGCTTCATCTAATAAGGGAGATATCTTCCTCATGCATATGTTGTAAGCATAAATAAAATAGTGTATGTAAAGCATTAGCACTTAGAGTACCTGCCAAATAGTAAGTATTTAATAAATGCCAGTTAGTATTATAATTATTTTTAAAGTTGAGCAAAAAGATACTAAGTCACATTGTTCACATTTTCCCCATAAACCCATTTTATAAAAGAAATTTAGAGTAGACTGAACAGTTAGTTTTGATCTTATTCTAACATTCAGATCAACTAAAATAAAGAGTTTAAAGAGTTTGAAGTTCCTGGAAGTTGTTTCCATGTGGTAACTCCAGTCTATGTGCAAATGAAAACATTAAGGAAGTTAGAGGTGGGAAGGTCTGTAATAGCATTTTAGGTCACCATGTTTTACACATAAGAAAATGAAGGCAAAAACTCCTTAGACTTCTTATCCAAGATTACAGACTAAAAGGCAGAGTTGAAACTGGAGTTGAGGTTCCTGGACTCCCAGGTCAATATCTTTCAGTATCAATTTCCCAAAGATTATAGGATTAAGCCCTTAGTGCTCAATGAATGGGAGCCCTGCTGTTTTTCTTACTTTGGGGTTTACATAAAATATTAAGATTTGTTTTCATGAATGGAAAAACTTTCCTTGAAACTGCACATTTAGTCTTGCTATGCTGTGCATGTTAATATATGCTATCTATCATCAACACTCAACAGCTGCATTTGAATACTGCACAGCATTATATATCTTTTTGAACTTCCAGTAAAAATTAAAAATTCTATTTTTGTCTTTAATTTTTAATTTTTGTGGGTACATAGTGGGATATATATTTCTTGGGTACACGAGGGTAAGTGGGGACTCCATCACCTCAAGAATTCATCCTTTCTTTGTGTTACAAACAATCCAACAACTACACTCTTTTATTATAGTTATTTTTAAATGTATAATAAATTATTGTTGACTGTAGTCATCTTGTTATGCTAGCAAATACTAGATCTTATTCATTCTATCTAACTCTATTTTTGTACTCATTAACCATCCCCACTAAACCCACCCCCTACTCTTTCCAATCTCTGGTAACCATCATACTACTCTCTATCTGCATAAGTTCAACTGTTTTAATTTTTAGCTCGGAAAAATAAGTGAGAACATATGAGGTTTTTCTTTCTGTGTCTGGCTTATTTCATTTAGCATAATGACCTCTAGTTCCATCCATGTTGTTGCAAATGACAGAATCTCATTCTTTTTTTGGCTGAGTAGTACTCCGTTGTGTATATGGACCACATTTTCTTTATTTATTCATCCGTTGGTGGACACTTAGGTGGCTTCCAAATCTTGGGTACTGTGAATCATATGGGAGTGCAGACATTGCTTTGATATACTGGTTTCCTTCCTTTTGAGTATATACCTAGCAGTAGGATTGCTGGATCATACGGTAGTTTTATTGTTAGCTTTTTGAGGAACCTCCAAACTGTTGTTCATTGTGCTTGTACTAATTTACAATCCCACCAACAGTGTATGAAGGTTCCCTTTTCTCCATATCCTCACCTGCATTCATTATTGCCTGTCTTTTGGATAAAAGCCATTTTCCCTGCCGTGAGATGATATCTCGTTGTACTTTTGATTTGCATTTCTCCAATGATCAGTGATGTTGAACACCTTTTCTAGGCCTATTTGCCATTTATGTGTCCTTTTTTTTTTTTGAGAAATGTCTATTCAGATCTTTTGGCCATTTAAAAAATCAGATTATTAGATTTTTTCCTATTGAGTTGTTCGAACTCCTTATATATTCTAGTTCTTATTCCCTTGTCAAATGTATAGTCTGCTAGTATTTTTTTCCCATTCTGTGAGTTGTCTCTTCACTTTGTTAATTATTTCCTTTGTAATGCAGGTTTTTTAGTTTGAAGTGATCTCATTTGTCCATTTTTGCTTTGGTTGCCTATGCTTATGGGGTATTACTCAAGAAGTATTTGTTCAGACTAATGTCCTGGAGAGTTTTTTGAATGTTTTGTTTTAGTAGTTTCATAGTTTGAGGTCTTAGATTTAAGCCTTTAATCCATTTTGATTTGATTTTTGCATATGGCAAGAGATAGGGGTCTAGTTTCATTCTTTTACATATGGATATTCAGTTTTCCCAGCACCATTTATTGAAGAGTCTCTTTTTTTTCTGACACGTGTTTTTGGCATCTTTGTCAAAAATGAGCTTACTGTAGATGTATGGATTTATTTCTGGGTTCTGTCTTCTGTTCCATTGGTCTATGTGTCTGTTTTTATGCCAGAACCATGCTCTTCTGGTTACTATAGCTTTGTATTATAATTTGAAGTCAGGTGATGTGGTTCCTCCAGTTTTGTTCTTTTTGCTCAGGATGGCTTTGGCTATTTTGAGTCTTTTATGATTGCATATAAAATTTAGAATTACTTTTTCTATTTCTGTGAAGCATGCCACCATTGGTATTTTGATACAGATTGAAATGAATCTATAGATCGCTTTGGGTAGTATGGACATTTTAACAATATGGATTCTTCCAATTCATGAATATGGAATCTCTTTCCCTTTTGTGGTGTCCTCTTCAATTGTTTTTACCAACATTTATACATTGTAGAAATCTTTCACTTATTTGGCTAATTCCTAGGTATTTCATTTTATTTGTAGCTATTGTAAATGGGATTACTTCTTTATTTCTTTTTCAGATTGTTGCTGCTGGCATACAGAAATGTTACTGATTTTTGTATGTTAATTTTATATCTTGTAACTTTATTGAATTTGTTTATCAGTCCTAACATTTTTTGGTGGATTCTTTAGATTTTTCCAAATATAAGACCATATCATCTCAAAACAATGATAACTGACTTCTTCCTTTCCAATTTTGATGCCCTTTATTTCTTCCTCTTTTCTGATTGCTCTAGAGGACTTCCAGTACTATGTTGAATAACAGTGGTGAAGGTGAGCATCTTTGTAGTGTTCTATATCTTAGAGGAAAGATTTTCAGTTTTCCCCCGTTCAGTATGATATTAGCTGTGAATCTGTCATTTATGCTTTTATTGTGTTGAGGTATGTTTCTTCTATTCCCAGTTTTTCGAGGGTTTTTATCATGAAGGGGTGTTGAATTTTATCATATGCCTTTTCAGCATCAATCAAAATAATCATATGGTTTTTGTCTTTTGTTTTGTTGATATACCTGTGTTGAACCATCCTTGCGTTTGTGGGATAAATCCCATTTGGCCATGATGAATGATCTTTTTAATGTGCTGTTGAATTCAGCTCTCTAATATTTTGTTGAGGATTTTTGCATTAATTATCATCAGGGATATTGGCCTGTAGTTTTTTTATTCTTGATATGTCTTTGTCTAGTTTTGGTATCAGGGTAATACTGGCCTTATAGAATGAGTCTGGAAGTATTCCCTCATCTATTTTTAGAAGTAGTTTGAGTAAGATTGGTACTAGTTCTTCTTTAAATGTTTTGTGAAATTTAACAGTGAAGCCATTGGGTCCCTGGCTTTTCTTTATTGGGAGACTTTTTATTACAGCTTCAATCTTGTTGTTTGTTGTTGGTCTGTTCAGGTTTTGGATTTTCTCTTGGTTCAACCTTGGTAGCTTGTATTTGTCTAGGAATTTATCCATTTCTTTTAGATATTCCAATTTATTGGCATATAGTTGCTCATAGTAGCCACTAATGATCTTTTGAATTCCTGCAGTATCAGTTGTAATGTCTTCTTTTTCACCTCTGACTTTATGTATTTGGGCCTTTTATGTTTTTTTCTCAGTTAGTTCTGGCTAAAGGTTTGTCAATTGTGTTAATCTTTGGAAAAAACAATCTTCTGTCTCATTGATCTTTTCTATGGTTTTATTTGCTTCAATGGCATTTATTTCTGTTCTGATCTTTATTATTTGTTTTTTCTAACAATTTGGTGTTTGGTTTGCTCTTGCTTTTCCAGTTCCTTAAGATGCATTGTTAGGCTGTTTATTTGAAGTTTTTCTACTTTTTTTGATGTAGGCACTTATAGCTATAAACTTTTCTCTTCCTATTACTTTTGCTATATCCCATAGGTGTTGGTATGTTATGTTTTCATTATCATTTGTTTCAGGAAAGTTGTCAATTTCCTTCTTAATTTTTTCATTCACTCACTGGTCATTCAGGAGCATATTGTTTGAGTTTTATGTTTTTGTATAGCTTCCAAAATTCTTCTTTTTATTGATTTCTAGTTTTAATCCATTGTGGTCAGAGAGAATACTTGATGGGATTTCAATTTTTTTGAATGTTTTAAAACTTGTTTTGTAGCCTAACTTATGACCTATACTTGAAAATGATTCATGTGCTGAGGAGAAGGACGTATATTCTGCAGCCATTGGATGAAATGCTCTATAAATAGTTATGAGGTCTATAGTGCAGATTAAGTCTGATGTTTCTTTATTGACTTTCTGTCTGGATTATCTGACCAATGCTAAAAGTGGGTGTTGAGGTCTCCAGCTATTATTGTATTGGGGTTTGTCTCTCTCTTTAGCTCTGATATTTGCTTTATATATCTAAGTGTTCCAGTATTGAGTGCATATATATTTACAATTTTTATATCCTCTTGCTAAATTGACCTCTTTATCATTATATAAAGAACTTTTTTGTCTCTTTTTATAGTTTTTGTGTTGGAATCTATTTTATCTGATATCGGGGAAACCCACCCCCAATAATTCAACATGGGCTCTTTTCTATTTCCCTAAGTGTCAGCTGGTCTGAGAAATAAAGGAAAAGAGTACAAAAGAGAGAAATTTTAAAGATGGGCATCTGGGGGAAACATCACATGTTAGCAGGTTCCGTGATGCCTCCCAAGCTACAAAACCAGCAAGTTTTTACTAGTGATTTTCAAAAGGGGAGGGAGTGTACGAATAGGGTGTGGGTCACAGAGATCACATGCTTCACAAGGTAATAAAATATTACAAGGCAAATGCAGGCAGAGCAAGATCACAGGACAGGGGTGAAATTAAAATTGCTAATGAAGTTTTGGGCACACATTGCCATTGATAACATCTTATCAGGAGATAGGGTTTAAGAGCAGACAACTGGTCTGACCAAAATTTATTAGGCGGGAATTTCCTCGTCCTAATAGGCCTGGGAGCACTATGGAAGACCGGGGCTTATTTCATCCCTTATCTGCAACTATAAAAGACAGACGTCCCCAGAGTGGCCATTTTAGAGACCTCCCCTTGGGAACGCATTCTCTTTCTCAGGGATGTTCCTTGCTGAGAAAAATAATTCATTGATATTTCTCCTATTTGCTTTTAAAAGAAGAGAAATATGGCTCTGTTCTGCCCGGCTCTCAGGCACCCAGACCTAATGGTTATCCTGTTCTTTTTTCAAGGTGCCCAGATTTCATATTGTTTAAACAATTTGTGCAGTTAATGCAATCATCACAGGGTCCTGAGGCGACATACATCCTCAGCTTATGAAGATGACAGGGTTAAGAGATTAAAGTAAAGACATGCATAGGAAATCACAAGAGTATTGATTGGGGAAGTGATAAGTGTCCATGAAATCTTCAAAATTTAAGTTCAGAGACTGCAGTAAAGACAGGCATAAAAAATTATAAAAGTATTAATTTGGGGAAATAATAAAGGTCCATGAAATCTTCACAATTTATATTCTTCTGCTGCGGCTTCAGCCGGTCCCTCCGTTCAGGGTCCCTGACTTCCCGCAACAGTCTGATACATGTATGGTCACTCCTGTTTTTTTTTTTGTTTCCATTTGCATAGGACATCTTTTTCCATCCCTTTAATTTCCATCTATGTGTGTCTTTAGAGGTGAAGTGTGTTCCTGTAGGGAATAGATCACTGGGTCTTGTTTTCTTATCCATTCAGTCACTCTTTATGTTTTGATTGGAGAATTTAGTCTGTATACATTTAGTATTATTATTGATAAGTAAGTACTTATTCCTGCTGTTTTGTTATTTGTTTTCCAGTTGTTTTGTGGTCTTGTCTTCCTTCCTGTCTTCCTTTTAGTGTAGGTGATTTTCTGTGGTGGTATATTTTAATTTCTTGCTTTTTATTTTTTTCTGTATCCACTGTATGTTTTTAGATTTGAGGTTACCATGAGACTTGCAAATAGTGTCTCATAACCCCTTATTTTAAACTGATGACAACTTAACACTGATTGCCTGAACAAAGAAACAAACTAACAGATAACCAAAACGAAAATAAATAAATACTATATACTTTAACTTCATCTCCCTGCTTTTTAACTTTTTATTGTTTCTGCTTGTATCTTATTGTACTGTGTATGTCTTGAAAAGTTGTTGTAGTTATTTTTTATCAGTTTATCTTTTTGTCTTTCTACTTAAGATATGTGTAGTTTACACACCACAATTACAGTGTTGTAATATTCTGGTTTTTTCTGTTTACTTACTATTACCAGTGAGCTTTGTACCTTCAGATGATTTCTTGCTCATATTAACACGCTTTTTTTTCCAGATGGAAGAATGTCCTTTAACATTTCTTGTAGGACTGGTATGATGTTGATGAAATTCCTCAGTTTTTGTTTGTCTGGGAAAGTCTTTATTTCTCTTTTGTGTTTGAAGGACATTTTCACTGGATCTACTATTCTAGAGTAAAACTGTTTTTCCTTCAGCACTTTAAATATGTCATGCTAGTCTCTCCTGACCTATAAGGTTTCCACTGAAAAGTATCCTGCCAGATGTATTGGAACTCTATTTTATGTTGTTTATTTCTTTTCTCTTGCTGCATTTAGGATCCTTTCTTTATCCTTGACCTTTGGGAGTTTGATTATTAAATGCTTTAAGGTAGATTTTTTTTTTGGGTTAAATCCACTTGGTGTTCTATAACTTTCTTGCACTTGTATATTGATATCTTTCTGTAGGTTTGGGATGGTCTCCATTATTATCCCTTTGAATAAACATTCTACTTCTTTCTCTACCTCCTCTTTAAGGCCAATAACTCTTAGATTTGCCTTTGGAGGCTACTTTTTAGATCTTGTAAATGTGTTTCATCCTTTTTAATTATTTTTTTCTTTTGTCTCCACTGATTATTTTCAAATAGCCTGTCTTCAAGCTCATTGATTCTTTCTTCTGCTCGATTGATTCTGCTGTTAAAAAGCTCTGATGCACTCTTCAGTGTGTTACCTGGATTTTTCAGCTCCAGAATTTCTGCTTGATTCTTTTCAATTATTTCAATATCTTCATTAAATTTATTTGATAAGATTCTGAGTTTCTTCACTGTGTTTTCTTGAACTCCACTGAGTTTCCTCAAAACAGCTATTTTGAATTCTCTGTCTGAAAGATCACATATCTCTGTCTCTCCAGTATTGGTAACTCGTGCCTTATTTAGTTTGTGTTGACATCATGTTTTCTTGCATGGTCTTAATGCTTGTAGATGTTCGTCAGTGTCTGGGCATTGAAGAGTTAGGTATTTATTGTAATCTTTACAGTTTGGGCATGTTTCTACCTGTCAGTCTTGGGAAGGCTTTCCAGGTATTTGAAGGGACATGGGTGTGGTGATCTAAGTTTTTGGTCACTGTAGCCATATCTGCATTTTGAGGGATTGAGCCCAGTAACTCTGTGGCTCTTGCAGACCTGTGGAAGTACTGCCTTGGTGGTCTTGGATAAGATCCAGAAGAATTATTTGGATTACTAAGCGACTCTTGAATCAGATCTTCCTTTACTTTCTCCCAAACAGAGTCTCTCTCTCTCTCTGCTGAGCTGCCTGGAGCAGGGGGAGGGGTGACACAAGCACCCTTGTGCCCACCACCACTGGGACTGTGCTAGGTCAGACCAGCACAGCACCAGGTCTTGCCCAATGTCCATGGTAACCACTGCCTGGCTATTGCCCATATTTGCTCAAGGCTGTAGGGCTCTACAATCAGCAGGTGGCAAAGTCAGCCAGGCTAGTTTCCTTCTCTTCAGGGCAGCAAGTTCCCCATGTCCTGGGCAGGTCCAACGATACCATCCAGGAGCCAGGGTCTAGAATTGGAAACCTTAGAAGTCTACCTGGTGCTCTATTCTACTGTGGCTGATCTGGCACTCAAGCCACAAGACAGTCCTTACTACTTTTTCCTCTTCTTTTCACAAACAGAGGAGTCTCTCCCCATAGCAACCACCATCCCAGGCCTGCAGTGAGTACTGCTTGGCTATCCCTGATGATTATTCAAGGCCCATGGGCTCTTCTGTCAGCTTGTGTTGAAGGTTGCAAGGCCTGGGGCTCTCCCTTCAATGCAGTGGGTTCCCCAGTTGGCCCAGGGCAGATCCAGAAATGCCTTCCAATAACCAAGGAATCTGGAATCCTACAAGTCTGCTTGGTGCTGTAACCAAGTGTGGCTGAACTGGTGCCTAAGTTGCAAGACAAAATCCTCTTTACTCTTCCTCTCCTCTCCTCTCCTCTCCTCTCCTCTCCCCTCCTCTCCTCTTCTCTCCTCTCCTCTCCTCTCCTCAAGCAGAGGTAAGGAATCTCTCCTAGAACTGTGAGCTTCACTGCCTGGGGTAGAAGGAGGAGTAGGGCAAGCACTCCCTTAGCCACTCCAACTGAGCTGGTGTCTCACTAGGTTGCATGCTCCCTCAAGTCCCCTGGCTCCAAGTCCAGCACAGCACCATGACTTGCAGACACCAAGAAATGCAGTCCATGTGGCCTAGACTGCATTTTGAGTTTACTTAGAACCCCGGAGCACTTTAGCCCATGGTAGCGGGGCCGTGGGAACTCAGGCTGTGACTACTAGAAGAGATGATTCCCCTCTGGCTAGGTTTAGACTAAATGCTTCCTCCGTAGGTGCTGGCTGAGTTCTGCCTGGTGTACTGAGTTCCAATGCAAAGTCCCACAATCATTGTGCTCTCCCTCACCCAAGTAAACAGATTCTTTCTCTGAGGCCTGAGCCTGCTGCTGGAGAATGAGAGAGGAGTGATGTTGGCAGTTCAAGACTGTCTTTCCTATCCTCTCCAGGGCTTCTTTCAGTGATATGAAGTCAAAACCAGGTACTGTGATTACTCACCTGATTTTTGGATCTTATGAAAGTACTTTTTTGTGTGGATAGTTGTGCAATTTGGTGTTCCTGCAGGAAGAATGATTGCTGGAGGTTTCTATTTAGCCATCTTGCTCTGCCTTCTCTCAAAATATTATATTTTCTGATAATGCTAAGTGCTAAGTCCCTCCTACTCTTTGTTATTGCCAACGGAGGAACACATACACACACACGAGAAATAAAACAGGGGGATACATTCTGGTTCTGCATTTTATCCAGTGGAATTCAGATAAAAGTAGTTGATGATTCCTAATAAATAAAATACTTTGTCCTTTTATTTTCAAATAGTTTTTTAACCCCTCTAGCTGACACGGAATTTCTTTTTCAAGGTAACTTATTGCCATACATGTAGCCAGGCTACTTGGGAGAACAAAAATGAAAAATTTTGTGAAGTGTGCTTAGAGTACCAAATGATGTGTGATCAGTTCCTATAGAGTTAAGAATGTGTTCTTGATACCTTAGTGCTTTTCAGCATTATATGCCTTCTTTGTTTCCTGCAGCTGGTAAAAGTCTGGAAAGTGTTCTTTAGATGTTATTTACATTAGACTTGCTTTCCTATTGGATAGAACAACAGGGTTTTCTAAGAAAAGGCTGAGGAATAAGAAAGGATTCATAGGAAGAAAGACCTCCCAACCTTGAATGTAGGTGCTACCTATTCGCGGATCCAAAGTTGGGCCTACACGATATGATGAAGTCTCAAGCAGCATACCCAGCACATTAAATGCATCACAGAGATTTGGACAAACTATGTCCCTTCCCTTGTCTTTAATTTCTGCGTCTAGAAAGTGTAATTGACAATATCTATTTTACCTCTTGGGATTGAAATATGGTAATATATGCAAAGTAGCTGGTGCACAGAAGGAAAATATTATTATCAGTGGTACTATTAATAGTGATAGTAATATATTAAAAAATCAGTATATAAGGAAAAGCTGCCAATGCAGGGGAAGAAACAGGGTTCTCAGAGATCATCCAAGATAAAGGTTGTCTGTGCTCAAGATACTGTGAAGAGTGAAAGGGGAAATAGGATGAAAGGCCAGAGTGTTGTTGGCGCCATCTTTGTCAGCCCAAACACATCATTGTCAGGCAAACTTTGGAAAGCTCTTGCTGAGAGAAACGTCTGCATTGTCTCTACAATACTAGAGTATAACAGGGAAACATGCCAGATATTCTTCCAACAAAAATGGACATTCACATGTATCATTGGGTTTCCTTTGCATTCATTCAGTAATATGTCAATTGTTATGTAATATATGGCCATTGTGCCTCATTGTCTACCTATGCCTTGAGATGTTTAGGGTTTCAGCTTTAAAGTGGATCATCTCAATGTAACCCTAGAAAGCATATCTAAAAGAAGCAGGGTTCCCTTCTGTCAGCAAAGAAATCGAGAGTCCACGTAAACAATTGTAAAAGAGAGAAGGAAGCTTGGCAACTCCAGAGGAGGGGAGGAGAAACTTCAGGATGATCTATAAGAGCTCACTATTTTTAAAAAATACCTTCTGTTAGACTTCTCTCATCACAATACTAATGCTATAAGCAAAGGTGTATATCAACAAATCCTTAGACATAGGAGGACAACCCTAAATAAGGTTTACATTTTTAGCTTACGGGCAAAATTTTTTCAAAAAGCATCCTGTGCTTTTGAGTGCTTCCTGTGCACGCATACATTTATTCAACATTTGACAAAAATATATTTATGATGTGCCAGGTAACATGCACCTCATCTTCCCTGGACCCCAAACCTACCAGGGCCATGTCCTGGGTAGTAATATCCACAAGCGAGGAGAGATGAGAGGAAATCCTGGTGAATGGGTGCCCTGTCTGGCACAGACCAGGAAGCTTGAGCTTGGCAGATGCAGGGCCCTTGAAAAGAGATTTGAGACTATCTTGTGGATCTTATGTTATAGAATCAGATCTCCACATAGAGGAAAGTTTAGACTATGAGACTCTCCCCATCCTCCCAACTCTGAGCAACGTCATGCAACAATGTAAGTGAATTCATCAGACCCAGGATGGAAAGAGAGATTCCTTCAGAATTTTCCAAACAGCTTTTCAAAAATCTGTGGTTTGGCAAATATAAAAATATCTCTCTTTAACTCAAGATGTTTCTCCCTTCATGTTTTTTTAATTGTGGTAAAATATACATAGCATAAAAATTACCATTCTAACCATTTAAACTATGCAATTCAATGGCATTAAGTGCATTCACATTGTTGTGCAACCATCATTACCATCCATCTCTAGAACATTTTCATCATGCCAAACTGAAACTCTGTACCCATTAAACAATAATGCCCCTGTGCTTTTCAATCCATTCAGATTGGAAATGAAATTTAATGTTAGATATGGTTTTGATTCCCAGTTGCTCCCTTATAAATATATTATTTTCAAAATAATATTTGTATGCCCTTGCACAGTGCTACACAAGATGCTGAAGAAGTTTTCTGGAAGTTTTTTATCACAGAACTGAACAGTCTTTTATCACAGAACAGCTGCATTAAAACTGAGCTTAAGTGACCAGGCACGATAGTTCACATCTTTAATCCCAGTGCTTTAGGAGGCCAAGGCAGGAGGATCACTTGAGGACAGCAGTTTGAGACCAGCCTGGGAAATTGGCAGGACCCTGTATCTACAACAAAAGCAACAACAACAACAACATCTAGCTGGGCATAGTGGTGCACCTGTAGTTCTAGATACTCAGGAGGCTGAGATGGGAGGGTTTCTCGAGCCCAGGAATTTGAGTTGCAGTGAGCTATAATCATGCCACTGCACTCCAGCCTGCACGACAGAGCCACACCATATCTCTAAAAAACAAACACAGGAAGCGAACTTGAATGGGTGACAGCATGAAAATCTTGTTTCCCATTCCTCCCAAACAGTTTCTAAAAAAGATAGGAGTGAGAGAAACATTGCTAGTGACTCCTCCACGATGCATCACAACATCTGACTCTCCTGGTCAACAATGGGGAGAGGATCTCAGAGGCAAGGACTGGAAATTTGTAGGGTCACTCCCACTCCAGTTAGCCTTATTTCTCCAGCCTTTATTCTTCCAAAATTCTGACATACTGGATGACCCTATTTCCCTAAGACCTGTTCCCTTACAATCCATGCCTTACGAGATTTTCCATTGTAACAGAGTTATTTTCACAGAGCCCGGTATTCAAAATGTCTGCCTTCCACATTCTCACAGTGCATCAAATTAACCTTATCTTGATTCCCTTACAAAGCTTGAAAATAAATAGTATAACAGACTAGATATACAATTTGGGCCAGTAAAACTTTAGAAACAGTCTTGTTTAAAACGAGTGTTTTCATTTTAGTTCATGTTTAGCTTCTCTTGTCTTCCCTTGTTTCCTCATTAATTCCTGCAAATATAATTTGAACATCATTGTGTGTCTGTTAGCAGTGGTAGGAACCGGGACCCAAAGATCCATGAGGTACAGTCCAGTGGTAAGACACAGAAACATCCAGTCAGAGGACAGCACAGCTCTGTGTGAGATGTGCCATAGGAAATGCAAAACACAATGGGAACCAACACAGAAACATTCAGTCAGAGGACAGCACAGCCCTGTGGGAGATGTGCCATAGGAAATGCAAAACACAATGGGAACCAGCAGAAGGAGCAACAAGGCTCCATCTCCACAGAGCAGACAGCTTTGAACCTGAATAGAGACGAAAGTTACTTGAGAGAGAAGGAAGGGAAGGTGTTCCCTGCAGAAGACTGGCATACACAGTCGTGGAGTCTGCCTGGTGATCATGTAGTACCTGATGCATGCAGAAGAGACACTCAATTTGGGGGAGACTGTGATGTAGAATCTTCAGTATTTGGTGACTGGTTGATTAAATATGGGGGCTGGAAGGTGGAAGAGGGGAGGAATTAAGTGTGAATGAACCTGCTAGTCTGAGAGACTAACTAGATGGTGACTGTGTTCATTATTCCTTTAGCTCAAATAACATCTTTAGTTTTAATGGTGGCTTAGTCTACTGTCTTGAGAAAAATGTTCTGCTGGAGTTTTGAGGTAGACATATCTTCTTGTCATTTTTAATAAATCTCAATGAAACATTGCAGTGAGTGCAGGTAACAGAGATATATGACTGTAACAACTGATACTTTCTCTTCCCAGAACCACTAATTTATGACTTTTCCTCTTTTTATTTTGAAAAATGTCAAACTTACAGAAAATTGGAAAGAAGAGTACAATGAATACCTATATACTCTTTGTCTAGATTCAACAACTGTCAACATTTTGCACCCCCCATCAGTGAACTATTTGACAGTGAGTTGTGCTTATTATGATACTTCAACCTCGAATACATATTCTTAGACAAAGGACTTGTTCCTATGTAATTATAGTATTATTATTGCTGGATTTTTCATTTTTTTGTATGTTTCCCCTTGGTCACATTCAGGTTAAATATTTTTGGTAAGAATTCTAAACAAGTGATGTTATAAACTTCCCCGTCGTATCAGGAGGCACAAAATGATAGTTTGTCTTATTATTAACGATGCCTGTTTAAAACACTTAGTTAGGTGGTATCTTGCAATTCTCTCCATTGTAATTAATAAGTAATCTGTATAATGATAACTTGAAACCATGTAATATATTCTTCAATGGTATAAGCATCTGTTGATGACCCTTGCCTGAGTCAATGATTACATTGGTATGCCTTTATTTTAATTTAGCTATTCCTTAATAATGATTACTTCATTCCAGCATTTAAGATCAGAGAGAATTTTTTGCCATTGTTTGTTGTCTATTATGTTTAAACCGGAAACCATCATCCAATGCTCTGAAAATATTTCTCATGAAATAGAGCACATGTTAGGAAAACAGCCAAAAAATGTGCAACTCTATTTTAGAAATCAGCATACACTTTGTAAAATAGATAACTCTTGCATAAGATTTAATATTGTCTATGATGTTTAGCTTTTGTAGTTTGTGGAGAAAAAACACTGTAATATGTCATTTAACATCATAAAGGAATCTCACGTCTGTCCACTGATAACTCACTAGCAACACACCACAGCTGTTAAGAGGCAGCTCACAAAAGAGAAAGGAAGAAAAAAACCCACAAGACAACCATCTGACTTTAATTAGGAAAGAAAATAGTCCTCAAATGTACAAGGATAAGGTCTTTTGAAGGTCAGGACATTATAGTACAATTTGAAAAAAGGCAATACAAGGACCCTATATATGAAGGTTAGCACACGCTTAAAAGATTTGGAGACACTCTCCTGACCATTTCCTGACAACGAATTATCCCTTGCTAAAGCTACAGTCAACACTTATCAAGACATACACACAAGATACATGTTTTCTAATTACTGAAGGCTCTCTAGACCAGGGCATAGATACCTTTAACTGAGATGGGGTAGAGCAGATTCTGTGGATGAAGAAGATCAAGATTTCAGTTTAGGGTATGACACATTGAAGACCTCCATCAGGTGTCCAAGTGGAGATAAAGAGTTGACAGTTAGATGGATAAGCTGACGTTCAGAGCAGTGGCCATGGCTGGAGGCATACATTTGATAATCATTTGCAGACAGATGCGATTTAAACCATGAAACTGGAAGGGAATTACCAAGGGGGTGAGTATGGAGTGAACAGAAAAGATGAAGAGATCTGTTGCCTGAGCCCTGCATCACTTCAGTGTTAGGAGGTTAAGGGACAAGACTGGGAAGCAGCATCCAGTGGTGTTAAAGGAAAATGAAGTGTGTAATGTCTTAGAAAACAAGAAATCATTTCCATGAGAAGGGAGTGGTTAATTTGAGAAGGTGTTACTGAGGATCAAGTTCAATGGGGACAAGAAATGGATTTAGCAAGATGGAAGTCATTGGTGATATTGACAAGCAGGGATCTGGTGAGGTGCTGGAGTCCCAGTTTCAGCAGCAGTAGGTTTAAGTGAGAAGAGGAGAGGAAATGGAAGCAGTGAAATTGAGATAGCTTTCAAAGAGTTTTGCTATAAAGTGGGGGAGGTAGAAAAGGGATAGTGTCAGAAGGAGAAGTGAGCTCAATTTTGTTAGTTTCCATTTCTAAGATGAGAGAGGCAGTTTTGTTGTGTACTGGTAGAAATGACCTAGTAGAGGAAGCTCATGGTATAGGGGAAAAATAGGGAGAACTGCTGGAGCAAAGTCTGTTAGCAAGCAAGGGGGTTACGATCTAAGGCATACGCAAAGGCTAGTCTTGAACAAGAGCAAGGCTAATTCCTTAATGGGAGTGAGGTGTAGAAGGTCCAGATCCTGCTAGATAGGAAGATGCTGTGGGAGCTGTGCAACTTGTCTTCTGAATATTCCCATTTTGTTTTCCAGTGAAGTGGGAAACAAGCTCATCACCTAAAAAGGAAGATAGAGGAGAGGTGTTAGAGATTTCAGGAGCCACACATTAGTGAAATAGTTATCTATGAGAGGAGAAAATCTCAGTACATACCAAAAATTAGAAAAAGTCACAATGCAATACAACTGGGACTTAATAGTAAAAACAAAAAGTTCTTATTGCCTAGATATTAAAAGCTTGTCATTAAATAACTTTTGGGTAACTTTTGGATAAAAAACTAAAACTGTTAAATATCTTGAAAATAAAAATCATGAAAAAAGTACCTAAAAGTCTCTGCCACAATGAGCAAGTGGGCTTTATTGCAAAAATGCAAAGAGAGTTCAATTTTAGAATATCTATTAATTTGCTCACCATATTAATAGATTCCAGGAAGAAATTCATATGATCAGTCTCATAAATGTTAAAAAGGCATTTGATAATATTTAATATCCATTCAAGTTTTATTCTTAATACATTGACTATTAGGATTTCAATTTCACTACTATTATGTAAGACTTTTCTGGAGATGACCATATAATTATGCAAGATAAAGAAACTGGACATATAATTACTGAAAAGAAGAAAATAAAACTATAGTTATTTGTGGATGATAGAATTTCCTGTCTGGAAAACCACCATGTGTTTATTTAAACCTGTTACAGACAGTAACAGATGACTGGGCACGTAGCCAACATACAGTAGCTTAAAAAAAGTTATTAGAACAATCAAGTCACATTTACAGGAGTTTCAATAAATATAACATATTTAGAAATAAATTTTAAATGCTACTTAAAAAGACAACTTTAAAATGTTCCTGAGAAAAAAGCTTTCAACAAATGGAAAGGCAAAGGAAGACTTGATGTCATCAATATGTTAATTTTTCTTAAGTTGATTTATAAATTTAATAAATTATAACATAATATTAATAGTAATTTTTGACAAGGCAGGTTGATTCCAAACCTCAAGTAAAAAACAAACAATATCTTAAAAATTCTGAAAAAAATTTTGCAAAACAGCAGCAATGTATTAGAATTAGCCCTATCAGATATTAAAGCATATTATAAAGCTACAATAATTAAAAGAGCATGATGTTAACATATAAATAAATAGCAAATCAATGTAACAAAATAGGAAGCCTAACATAGGCCAAAATCCACATAGAAATTTAGAATATAGACATAAATGATGCATGTATACCTAAGGATTTTAGGATATGATTAAGGTGGCATTTCACATCATTGGGGAATAAATAGATTACACAATAAATGATGTTTGAATAACTGGGTAGTATTATGGAAAAAAATTAAGGTGCATCTATGCCTCACTTCTCACACCAGAATATATACCAAATGATAATCAGAGGCTTAAATGTCAAAAAAGATAAAGCCATAAAAATCCTAAAAATGTGCTTGTATATGCATTGAAAAATGTCTGGAATGATATTTAAGAAACTGATAACACTATTTGTCTCTGGATAGGGGCACTAGGTGATTGGACAAGTGTAAGAGGGAGTTTTAAACCATGTGAATGGTGACAAATTAAAAAATAATTCAAATAAATAAGCACAGATTACCAATATGAATATTTTTGTATTGCTGAGATTATTGCACAGAATAGACATTAAATAAATATAAGTCCTTGGGGATGCTGAAGAACAAAACTCTTAATTCTGGCAAACCATCGTTCTCCCTCGCCTGAGCTCCTGGAAGAAGCTGGGAGTGGCAAGTGGATGAAGGGAGGGTTGGGGGATGGAGAGAATGGGAGGGTAGGACTCTGAGATCCTGTTATGTACCTTTTGGCATTCCCCACAGTACTTAGCACAGCATCAGCATCTAATAAGAGTACATTCCATATTCATTGAACTGGAATAAATTTTAAAAATATATATTTTCCAGACTAAAGGAATCCCAGCTTCCACAGAACAGCCTCAGGAAATCTCCACAATCCCAAGCCACTGTGCAGTTTCAGCCCTAATAAAGGATGACTTTCCTCTCTGCACTTGGGAAACTGAAATGGAATACATGGCCTCACAGGCCCTATTCTGGACACAGAATAGCCATGCTTGTACTCCTTCCGATTTTGTTTCTGTCTCGATTTTCTCTTGTGTCTTCCATGGACTAAAGGTCTCCCTACGCCATTAAATGCAAACTGAGCACTCATATTATGTCAGGCTCTGCATGTAGAATCCATGCGAATGCTCCGGAGAGAGGGCCTGCAGAATGCGTTCAAAGATGATAACCCGGCATGGGAGGGATGTGGGCCCTGAGTGCCCAGCCCTGGCTCCATGGCTGGCTCACATATGAGCTGGATGACTTTAGGTACCTTGTATTTCTCATCTACACACAGGGGACCAGCATAAAAGGCATAAAAGGCAGGAAAACAAATTGTCCTCTGAATATCAATTATTGATGCATGGTGCACGGCAAACACCATTTTTTTTCTTCCTGTTTTTCTTTGTCTTTTAGTTTCTGTTTCTCTAACCTTCACCCCTTTACCTTTTCAATGGAACTTTGCTATTTCCTATTTCCTATTCAGACCTTCCTCTTTTCTCAAATCTGGAAGGGAGCAGCTTGCTGCTGTTCAATCTGGGGAGAAGATGGATCTCAAAGAGGCTATTCCCTGCTAATTTGGCCACCTCTCCTGAAGCAGCTTCAGCTGGTTAGTCTTGGGCCTTTTAATGGGGAAGTGGTTTGTGCAAGTCATTCCTGGCTGCCTGGTTTGATCAGAGGGAGGAAATACAGGGTTGTGGCACACTGAAGGAAAAAGACCTGTGTGTGGCAACCAAGCCCACATGCATCTTTTCAGAATTTGGGAATTGGGGTCCAAATACGCCCTGAATCAGCGATGCCTCTCAGTCCTGGCAGACTTTAAATGTCTTTAAGTTTCACCCTGAATAGAAATAAACTTCACAACCATGGGACCCATAAGAATAATTTCTAGTCTTTGAAAACTTATTCTCTATTATTTGATAACTGATGTGGTAGGAGTGATATCATACCTACCCACACATTTTAATACTCACATTATAGGAGAACAATCTAGTTTATATTTATGCTTTCTTTTATGGGCCTGATTGAAATAAAATGCTGGCTGGAGTTGCATTAGAGTTCTCTGAACAGAGTCTCAACAGAATTGAAAAGAGTATCAGCTGACTGTTCCGAGCAGAGACTCGAAGTATAACCATTTGGTTTGCTCTTCGAGAGGTACTTTTTCTGCGGTTTGTTTTTGGTTCTCTTCCAATTTGCATGTTTACCAAAATCCCAAGGAAAGAAAAAAGCCATTAAGTTTTTTTCTATAATCCATTTAAGTCAAAAATGGAGAAGAAAGAGAAAAATTTGTAGCTTTCAAACACCATTAGTTTGCTAATGATAGCTTTCATCCTATGACAGTTCTCAGACTGATAAGATGCTCCAAACATCCAGCATGAAGGAAGAGGGCCATTTACAGGCCCTCGCTCTGTTTCTGCAGCTTGCACATGTTTTCAAACATAATTTCATGCCTGCTTTCTGACAGCTCATTAAACAAAGGCCTCTTGGTGCCTATATTGCCCGTCTCCCTGCTGAGAGCGTAACATATTTACGGCCTTTGCAGACTGCTGGCTGCTGGCGCCTTCTCTTGCCCGTGGCCTGCCTGCCAACTGCTTATCAGTCTCCCCCAAAGGTGACATCCTCCTCGTTTGTTTAGGTAGCGATGGTCCCCAGTTTGACCCTTGGAGGCAAGCAGCAGTGTGATTAGGAGCAGCTCCTGCACTGGCCAGATAAAAGCAATCACGTGGCGAAGACAGCGCAGGCTGCTCAGGGGAGCCTCGCCAGGCTGAGTGCTCCCATTCAAGAACACACTGGCAGTCCGTTAGCTCGACAGCTGGCAACGTGCAGACCTTGTGGGATTTCTGCCTCGGAGAAAGCAAACAAGGTTTCAGGAGTGTTGAGGAGCTATTTGTGGCTGTGTACAAGGGTGATCAGAGCCGCTTGTTCCTAATTACCTGCCTCTTGACTGCCATTAAACCATCATTACACATCCAGACCCATAAAAGCCCCTATGAATGCAGCACCTTATACTTAAATTTTATCCCTTCCTCCTGCTTTTGCCAAAAACATTTTGCTGGGGTCCTAGGAGGACAGATGAAGACATCTTGGATGCAGTGAGAGGCTGTAGGCTGCAGCCATCTGCCATTTTGGGATCTGACAAAACTGGTAGCAGGTTTCTGCCATTGTGTTCTCCTGGGGTGGTGCATCTTTTCTTTCTGAGAGAGAAAAGGGAGACAAGGGAAAAGAGGCAAAGAAGAAGGGCATGTCCTCTTTTTTCCTGCTGGGAAAAATGAGTCTTGGTTAATTTAGCCCTTAGCTGTTGTAGGTGAATGGCCAGGCCCCAGGGGCAGGGTTTTGTTGAAGCCTGGGGTGACCTTGGCCTTGGAAACACCTGTGTTATGTCCCTGGGATCTGATTGATGCCAAAGTAGGACCTAGATTGTGATGTGACTGATGACAACAATGGCCACCGCATTTCAAGTATCTCCCATGAATGAGGCAATGTGTTAAGCATTTTCTTATAGAACAATGTCTCATTTAATGCAACACCACTTGGAGGTAGGTAACGTTAAACCCATCAGACAAATGATAAAACAGGCTCAGAGAGACTGCAAGGCTCCACCAGAGTTTCAGCTAGTCAGCAATTGAATCCAAGTCTGTTGCTTTCCAAAGTCACCATTCTTAACCTCCAAGCTTCTGCTGAATAGACCACTACACTGGTACAGCACTTCAGAATTCACTGTTACTAATTCTGTCTCCCCTCTGAAAATTCTCAAACCCCAGCGCTCATGACCATGAAATGGAGAGGTGGTGAATGGTAGAGAGGCCCAGACATTCTGCATTAGGAGAGACTCCCAGTTAGGGATCAGCAATCTTCTTTTTTTTTTTTTCCTTCTTCATTTTTCAGACGCACTCTAGATGATTCTATATGAGGGATCAGGAGAGGGTCTTTGGATCATACTTGGAGAAACTATTTCCCAACCTGGGAGCTCCGGGGGAGAGTGGCCTCCTTTATCCCAGTACCTCCAATCCCCTGCAGAGTGCTCTAGCACACAGTAGGTGCTCAATCAATATGAGGGGTGGTTCTGTTGGATGGGATCCTCCCTGCGTGTCTTATTTTAAGCTGCATTGGCACCTCTATACTCTCTAATCCTCTTGAAAGGAAGCAGAGAATAAATAAAATTTATGTTTGCAGCATGTGCTGAGCGCTGGTGAAACAACGTTGTTCATAGTCACGCAGCCTCTTCCTTATGTGAAGACAGCTGAGCCTCTCTGACCTCCAGCAGGTCAGCGTGAAGGTGATTCTGTCAGACCTTATTGTTGTATTGAATATTTAACAATAGAATTATCATTGCTCAGAAAACATGCCTGTATCCACATCTGTTAGTGTGCATAAGCATCGTTACCTATTACAAATACAAATTATTTGCTATGCCGCTTCTAAATAATTTGAACTCTAGCTTGTGTTCTGGGTGTGGTCTGTAGTTTTGTGTGTACAGTTTCTGAGAACTGATCTGTGTGCACTTTAATTATTTTTGCATGTTATTTTTGATGAATCCTGATTTGGAAAGTAGATATCATTACTTACATTTTATGCATGAGGAAAGTGAGGCTCAGAGAAACGAAGTAATCTTCCCATGATGGCATAGCTAGCAAGTGGCAGAGGCAAAATTTTAATAAGCTCTGTATGCTCTAAAATAACATTTCTATTTCACCATGTTGCCTAAAGAACAAATGGTGATTTAAAAAACTGAATAAAAGAAAATATTGGAGAAAGCAGTGGTAATTATTAATGATGGTTGCTTTTGAGAAATAAGATTTTGGTTCTTTATATTGTTTTATATTTCCTAAATCGTATGTGTAAAACTTTTATAATTGCAGGAAACCTTACACACACACACACACACACACACTCACAGGCAGCACGCTATCTGGCTAAACTTAATTATTGTTAATTCATCAAGAGATTTTTGTTTTAGCAGTTCATTTGAATATATGAGTTTTTGATTAAAAAAACCAATAGAGCAAATATTAGGGCACAGTAGGACTCTCTCAGAATTAAAAATACTCTCACCACAATGAAACTAGATTATTGCCAGTGGAATAAGTTTTGATTTGATTCTTAGCAACAGAAAACAGAACAGTAATTGTTGTTGTTTAAAAACCACCATTTTTAGAACCTAATGCTTGCCTGATGTTTCAGACGGAGCTGAGGATGGGGTGAAGACTCTTCTTTTTTCTACCGCTCTGTGAGTTCATAAGGGATTTTCTCTCCTACTGTTTCTGTTAATTTCAATAATCACTGATTCATACATCCCATGTACCACGAACTGTGTGTGAAGAGTGAATGATTTCCTGATCATTAATTACCAAATTTGAACTTGATTCCCAGCAGCCTTGTAAGGTAGGTTGAGTATGTCCTATTATCCCCCTTTTACCAAAGAGGGACCTGAGGAGCAGAAACTGAGTAATGTGCTCCAGCCTCTCAGTTAGCAGACAGTGGCATGAGCGCTCCAGTCTAAGCTGTCCAGCTCTAACCCTTGTTTCTTTGAGCTGCATGACCTCTGTTGCTTCTGTGGGTGGAAGCTGTTCTTGAGCAAGACTGTAGTAAAGATTAGGCTGGATCTTTTAGTATCATTTCACACCTCGTACTTCAGAACCCATTTGTCACTCTCTCACATCTACCCATGGCCTAGCTGCATGCCACACCATGCAGCCACCCTACCAAGGATATCTCAGCATCCCAGCTCCTTCTGGTCCCTCCCTCCACCCCCTCCTTTGTCTCCCAGTCCAAACCTGGAGAACTCGTACCCCGTTTGCTCAGGAAACAAGTGAATTAATCTGTAATAAGACACAATGCGGATTCCTAGGTGACAGTCGTGTTGTTTAAGAGACTTACGAGTGTTGTGCCTTTGCCCAAAGCACATCCTAGCAGTGGGATGATTAGATAACATGGGAGGCCAATGTTACGGGAGGGGGGAAAAAAGCAAACAGGAAAAATACTATCAAAATGCACTGGAAGAAAAACACATGAGAATATCATTTCGCTTTAGAGAAATACTTTTCTTAGTGAATACCCAAATTTTATAACTCTTGGAGAGCCATTAGCAAGCGATGACAAAAGCTTTTAAAAAGTTCATAGCCTTTGGCTTAGTAAATCAGTTTCTGAGAATTTATCATAAGAAATAATTCTAAATACATAGAGAGTTTTGTGCATGAAGATGTTCACTACAGAATTACTTATAATATTTTTAAAGGACAAAGGGAAATTCATCATAGTATAGATTATGATACAATTAATTGTAGTCATTACAAATGACGTCTGCAAAATGTTTTCAGATAATATGAAAAATTTTCTGTAAGATAAAAATGAGAACAACAGACTATCATTTAATAGGGATTGTGATAATCATGCTCAAATATCTGAAAGATGGTCTTAGAGGTAATTATTTTTAGAAACTGCTACTATTTATAATGTTTTTAGTCTTTCTATTTTTTTACTTTCTAAGTTTTCTTGAGTGGAAATGCCACTTTACTAATGGGAAAAAAATTAAATTTGTTTAGAAAAATAATATTTCATTGAATACAAAATTTTTTACTTACTTTATACTTTAATTAGGAAAGAGAATAGTCCTCAGATGTACAAGGATAGGGTCATTTGAAGGTCTTGTATAGTCGCCAGGCTGGAGTGCAGTGGCTGGATCTCGGCTCACTGCAAACTCTGCCTCCTGGGTTCAAGGAATTCAAGCCTCAGCCTCCCGAGTAGCTGGGGCTACAGGCGTGCCACAACATCCGGGTAATTTTTGTATTTTTAGTAAAGACGGGGTTTTACCATGTTGACCAGGATGGTCTCGATCTCCTGACCTTGTGATCTGTCCGCCTTGGCCTCCCAAAGTGCTGGGATTACAGGCGTGAGTCACTGAGCCCGGCCATTAATACAAATTTTTACACACCTCAGAGGAGCATGCAAGTGGCCAATTCCAAGAGTGATTTAAGAAACAAACACGCTATGGAACTGTGCAGAAAAGAGTTAACACAGCAGGTCTGACTGTTATCCTCTGACAGGCCTGCTTACAAGGTTGGCCTTTGGCTGGTGTCTGGAATTTAGGTTTCAGGAGGGCTCCCACCAGGATTAACTGGTAAGAGTGGCTCACTATGTTTAAACTATTTGTACAAATACTATGGTTTATGCGGAACAGCTTTCTTCCTGAGAAGCTGGCATTTGAGTCTGTGCTAGGCAGAGGCTGCTTATGTGGCATCTACCAGTAAAAACTCTGGGCGCAACCTTCCCCGAGTGACATTTCACACGAGTTGTCACAACTTTTTTCTTTGACAGCTTCTGTTAAATGTATCCAAATGTTAGGCTATGTCCTCCAAACTTAGGCTGAGAGAATGAAGTGTATTCTGTGTGACTCCTCTGAGTAAGGAAGGACCTCTGGAAGCTTGTGCCTGGTTCCCCCAGAACCTTGCCCATGTGCCTTTTTCCTCTGCTGATTGTGCTTCGTTTCTTTCCTTTCTTTCTCTCTCTCTCTTTTTTTTTTTTTTTCCTTTTTAGAGACTGGGTTCTGTCATGTTGCCCAGGCTGGAGGGAGTGGCTCTTCACAGGTGCAATCATAGAGTACTACAGCCTTGAACTCCTGGCCTCAACCAATCATCCTGCCTCAGCCTCCCAAGTAGCTGGGACCACATGCATGCACCACCTCATCCAGTTCTTGGTTTCCTTTCAACGCAGTAATCATTGCCATAATCTGACTGTGTGCTGAGCTCTGTGAGTCCGCCTAGAGAATCACTGAACCTGGGAGTGGTCTTCAGACCTACCAACAAAGTAATTATGTAGCTCTAAAAAAATCACTTTTTTCCCATCTTCATCCTTAAGTATTTAACTATATATAAGCCATAGGATAATGCTTTTCTAAAATATAGTATTAATTTTAGTGCTAGGAAAGAACTATCCCATGCTTTTGCTTTGCAGATGAGGAGACAAAGTTAAAAGCAAGTAAAGTGATGTGGCCAAAGCAGCATCAGAACCCAGGACTCCTGATTCTCAGTTCCTTTGCTGGAATACCCCACCCCTTCACAGATGATTGTCTTTCTGTGAATGGGAGACCATAAAAAATATAGGAAAAAGAGAAACAGCGGTAATAACAGAATGCGGAATAAGTGAAGAGTGACTAGGGATAGTGGATGCAAAATAGCTAGTAATACGAAAATGGGTTTTCCTTAATTACTCAAAAGAACTGTATAAATGGCTGTTCCAGAATGGGAAGCTCACACAGCATGGTCTCAGGCTACAGGTTCAGCTACTGTAAGGAAATACTTGAAAAAGGTGAACCTGTAATGTAAACGGGGCTAACTTGCTCTTCATTCTTTTTTTTTGTTTTGCTTTGGTTTTTTTTTTTTTTTTTTTGAGACGAAGTCTCGCTCTGTTGCCCAGGCTGTAGTGCAGTGGCGCAATCTCGGCTCACTGCAAGCTCCGCCTCTCAGGTTCACGCCATTGTCCTGCCTCAGCCTCCCGAGCAACTGGGACTACAGGCGCCCGACACCTCGCCCGGCTAATTTTTTTTGCATTTTTAGTAGAGAAGGGGTTTCACCGTTTTAGCCAGGATGGTCTCGATCTCCTGACCTCGTGATCCGCCCGCCTCGGCCTCCCAAAGTGCTGGGATTACAGGCGTGAGCCACCGCGCTTGGCCCTTGCTCTTCATTCTTTTGACTAATAATTATTCCAAGCCATTAAAAATGCATTTTGTTAGCATTTCCCCTTGGAAATACAGATGTCCCAACCCAGGTTGACCAAAATAAAAGTGAATATTTAGATGCTGATTCCAAGATGAACTGAATTGGTATCTCACTAAATAAGTGAGTGTCAGGTAGGCCACAGCTTCCTGACTTGGTTCCTAAGCAAGAGAAGAGGAGAGTTACAGGGAAGGAAATTCTTTAAAAACTGGGAGCTTTCAGTCAAATGTCTGTGTCTTATTTACCAAATATTGTATTAATATATTTAAAAACCTGCCAATTTATACTCATCACTTAAAACTGAATGGTAGAATATTGTTTTTGTTGATCTGCAATGCACTTACCGTAATTCTGTTCATTCAAGGGGTAAAATCCTTGATAATGTAATTAAGAGCCATTCATTCTTTTATTGAGAGCCTGAAGAGGAACATAACACATGTCTAGAGGACCCATACCCTTTTGTTTCTAACAGGAACCTGGTACAGAACTTGCACGTAGTTAAGTACTCAGTATATTTTCTTTTAATTGATAACTGGGTGAATTCTGGCTTAAGGCAGCATGTGAAGTTGCCTCCCACAGTTTATTCCTACCTGCCACCAAGAAATATGGAAAAAGTAGAAAGGAAGGAAAGAAAGAAGAAGAGAGGAAGAAATGAGATGCAAAAACCTAATGAGGAAAATGAAAGCACCTCAAAGATGCCAAAACTTTAAAAAGTGGGAGCAGATGAAAAGTATGGGAAGGGGTGACGTTATCCCTATACCTACTCATCAAAGTCTTTCTAGTGCACTGACAAACTCCTGAAACTTATCACCAATGTCCCTGTATTTGTCTGCTCAAGATACCGTAACAAAATCCCACAGACTGAGGGGCTTAAACAATAGAAATTTATTTTTTCACAATCGGGAGGCTGGAAGTTCAAGATCAAGGTGCCAGCAGAGTTGGTTTCTGTTGACACCTGTCTTCCTGGTTTACAGATGTCTGCCTTCTCAATATCCTCACAAGGCCTTTCCTCTGAGCAGCCTGTAGGGAGACAGATACACATGTAGGGAGGGAGGGAGGGAGGGAGAGAGAGATTGAGAGAGAGAGAGAGGTCCCTGTATCTTTTCCTCTTCTTACAAGAACATCAGTTCTATCAGATTAGGTCTGAACCGTTAATGACCCCATTTAACCTTAATTACCTTCTTAAAGGCACTATCTCCAAATGTAGTCACATTGGGATTAGGGCTTAAGCATATGAATTTGGGGGAGACGCAATTCCGTTTGTAATAGTCCCCAAACTGAATGGGTATCTGTGTTCTTTTTTCTGTTTCTATATTCTTGAAGCACTTGGAGTTTTTTCCTTATCTCTTTGCCAAGCATTGTAAGTTACATCAAAGAAATAAAATGTTTATAGTCCACAATCTGGGTTCATTCTTTCTCTAGATTTTGTCAAATTTTGTTTCTTCCTATTACATCCTTTCTTAAAAACAAATGCCCATACAAAGAAAACTGTTGTCAAATTAGTATTATACCATTGTTCCAATAACCCTGGGAAGCTGAACAGTGGCATGTGGGCAACCCAGACTGCCTTCTGAAGCCTTTGGCAGTTGTAGAGATACTTTGGGCACACGTAGGAAGTTATATCCAGCTGGTGACACCAACAATGTAAATAACAGTTAATTTGTTGATTTTACACAAGCAAATCATTTAAAGTCAGATATCTTGGTCTAGTTCAAACTAGACGAGGGTTTGGTTACCCCAATTAAAATCTTGGCTTCTCTTCTTAAAGTAGCATATTGTTCTGAAGAGGCCAATGCACCATCTTAGCTATATTCACTTACTTTAGTGCAAATGTGAACAAACAAAATACACAGCACTGAGAACTTGCTTTTTGCAGGGGGGAATAATCTTTATAATGGTCTTTCAGTTAAAATAAAAATGTTTCAAACTCTTTCTGCCTCTCCCAAGATCTGTCTCTAATGATTCTAGATCTGATCTTTACATTTAATATTTTAGAGGTTCGATATGTAGCTTTACAACTTAATTGATTATAATATTTTTATCAATCTTAATGAGTGAGGGTGAAATAAGTGTACTATTTAAACTTTTTTAATTAAAAAAATTCTTTAATTTTTTTCTATTTTCTATTTTTTTCCTCTTAATTTGTATTCCTAGATCTCTTCTTTGGTGAATATTGGTAGCAGTGATGCAGGGATGATCCAACAACAAAAGTTCTGGAGAGAAAATAGACACCTACCTCCCCATTCAACAGCCTCAGTCGCATGGCCATAATCCTCCCAGTAAGAAGACATTTGGAGAAATAAGGAACAGAATTAGCATTTAGCTACACAGAATCACAACTAAGTGATTGCTTACTACTTTCTCCCTTTTTACACCTTCCTATTTCTTTCCCTAGTGGGTTCAGCAATAAAAAAGACTGGTTTCATATCATCCCAGAGTCACGGAGAAGATTTCCATACTGACATCAAAGAGCATCTGATGAAAACATGATCCCTTTCGTTCTGTAGTGATATATAAAAACATTATAAATCAGCATTTTATTTCCATTTATAGCTTACGTTCCTGTGATGTTTGACAGTTATTTTGTCGATGGCAACTACCATATGTTAAAAATGAGCTTCTGGAATGCAGTTCTGGCTTGTGTCCATCAGAGAAGGAAGTTCTGGAATGGCCTACAATTTGTACTTTCCTAGCAATTTGTACTTTCCTAGCAATTCTTGATTCTTAAGACATTTTATGAATGCTTTCATTGGAGAAAAAGTTATAATAAAATCCACTTCTTTTAAGCAATCACAAAAAATTAGGTGTCTGAAGGTACAAGTTAGCTATGTTTGGGAAAAATTGAAATTATTGTGCTTGTTTAATGGGAAAGGTTTAGGGGAATTTATTGTCCTAAGTTGGGTTTCCTGAAAACAGACTCACAGCCTTTGAGGCAGAGATTTGCATGCTGGCAGTTTGTTTGGGAATGAACTTGAGAATATTTGTAAGGAAGAGAAGGATGCAGAAGGAAGCAGAGGGAGAAGTTGTACTGCAATGCAGTTGCAATGGAGGCCTCAGCCAATCTTACTGGGAGCTCTGGAGCTGAAATGGGCCTTCAGAATTGTCACAAATTGAGGCAAGGGGCTGCGCCTTTGTATCCCTGCATCAATAAATTATTAGACTCAGGCTACCTCTGGGGAGGGGCAAGACTCCTTCCTTTGGCAGAGGGCAGTTCTCAGAAAGGATCACAATTGTGAACTTTCAGCAACCAATCCTCCCTGCCTCTGGGAGAATGAGTGCCTCAGTCATGAATTGGTTATACCACATTCACGCTGTTTTATATCTTCACACAATGTGTGCACGTTTCAAAGAGGGAATCATTCGACCACAATTTTCGTCAGAATTGTACCGGGTTTTGACAGTCCTTAAACTCAGGTGCACAAGAAATATCATATTATGTATGATATTATTTAAGTTCAACTCCAAGTCCCCATCCTGCTGGGATATATTGGAAATGTAACTTCAGTCATTCTCAGGACTTCTTTTCTAACTCGGGGCTATTTCTAGGTTCCAGGGTCTCAAGCAGGACCAAGGCTTGGGGGTAGGGTAAAGAAGTAGGAAATGGTTACTTATAGCATGGTCATTCTGGTTGCCCCTGAGAAGACCACTGACCCCTTTTGCTTCATCCCTTCAAGGCCATGCTTGGGAAACACCTATACCTGTGGTGCTACTTCCCTAGTCACTTTCTTCTGGACATTTGTCACCTTTCCACAACACTGCCAGGGAGAAGAGTCCCTTTCCTGACTGCCATGGACCCACTGACTTCTTTATTCCTACTCCCCTAGGAAATACATCTGATTCAGGAGAAGTCCCTACAACATTTATAAGCCACTTCTTTTTCCTGCAAACGCCAGTCTCCTTGAATTTTCAGCAACCAAAATGAAATTCTTCTTGGCTGGAGGCAGACAGGACTTGGTCCTCAAACCTTCCTTGAAGGAAATATTTGCAGCCTTCCTTTCTCAGGAATCCAATAAAGAAAAACAAAACAGGTAAGTTCTATATTAAAATGACCTGAAGATTAATTTTTTGCTATATCACTCAAAGGGTTCTTACTTGCTGCATGGTCTGGTTACAAGAAAAAAGTAACATATTTTTCAATAGTTGCCATTAATTGTCTTCTATACAAGACAATTTCAAGAACAGTTGTCCAAAATGACTCTTAAGTTGAAAGGTTGCCTGTTTGAGGCTGAGTTGGAATATAAACACATTGAAACATTTTCTTTTAAATGTATCCAAATTTTAGGCTATTTCTCTTCAAACTAGTCTGTGTATTGTAATGATTTCTGTTAGCAAGCATTTTGAACTTAAAACACTGTTTCTGACACATCAGCGATGTAATCAGCTACAGGCAGCCACAATCTTTGAATGTGTTGCTTGCCAAAAAATTGTTTGCACATCTGTTTTTATTAGACTATATGTTCTAAATGTCACAAAACAATAGCATAAATTGTGGGTGTGATGTCTTTCTGTACGTGTAAAGACTCTGGGCTCTATATGCCAGCGATGTTTCCTTTCTCCGGCTCTTTCTCCCTTATCATAGTATTTAATATTTACGTAACGAAACTAATATGTGCTCGATGCAGAAAAACTTAGGAAACAAAGGAAATAAATTTTTATCACCCATAATCTCATCACTGCTAACATTAGGTATATAACCTAGTATTTTTTCTAAGCTTGAAAATGTATACTTTTGACATTTTTTAAACTTTTATTTTAGGTTCAGGGGCACACGTGCAGGTTTGTTTTATAGGTAAACTCATGTCACAGGGGCTTGTAGTACAGATTATTTTGTCACCCCAGTACTAAGCCTACAACCCACTAGTTATTTTTTCTGATCCTCTCCCTTCTCCCACCCTCCACCCTGCAGTAAGCCCCAGTGCGTTGTTCCCCTCCATGTGTCCATGTGTTCTCATCATTTAGCTCCCATGTATAAGTGAGAACCCGTGGTATTTGGTTTTCTGCTTCTGCATTAGTTTGCTGAAAATGATGACCTCCAGTTCCATCCATGTCCGTGCAAAGGACACGATCTCATTCTTTTTTATGTCTGCATAGTAGGGAATGGATTTTTTAAATAAAAATATTCTATTGTACACTGTTTTATAGTATTCTTTATTTCACTTGGTAATGTACTGGACACATAAAAGGTTGATATTTTAGGAAGATGACATAGTCCCACTTCCCGTTCTGCACCTGTATTCCATGCCCTTACTCTCTTCTCTCAGATTCCAGCTCTCAGTCTCCCACTAGCACCTGCTTTCCGCTTCACACCACACCAGCATGCTCTCAGGCCACCTGGCTCCCTTCTCATTCCCCTGATTAAAACAACTTCAGTTCTGGGATACATGTGCAGAAGGTGCAGGTTTGTTACATAGGTATACGCGTGCCATGGTGGTTTGCTGCATCCATCAACCCGTCATCTACATTAGGTATTTCTCCTAATGCTATCCCTCCCCTAGTCCTCCACATCCCGACAGGCCCCAGAGTGTGATGTTCCCCTCTCAGTGTGCATGGGTTCTCATTGTTCAACTCCCAGAACTTAAAGTATAATAATAAGAAGAATAACAATCTTCAGTGCAGCTGATCTTGTTTGGAGTTCAAAAAGAAATCTGAGTGACAATATTCACATCATGGGGAAATGACAGGTAGCATCTTAACACCTGTCCCCAAGTTGTTTTTCTAAGGAACAAGGAATCCTTAATTGCTGTACTTTCAAGCAAGGTAATATTACAGACTGTCCTCATAACCTTCATCCTCTATGTGTCTAAAAGCGAACTTCTTATCTTCAACAAGACTTGAAGCCTCAACCTTATTCGTGTCTCCTCCCCATCCTTTCTTCTCCCCTGACCCCATCCCAACTCAATCAGGCTGCAGGCCTGTGGGATTTTACTTCCAGTTCCCTCATGCAGCAGCCCTTTCTCTCCATGCTTTCTCTCGCTGTCCTAAGGAGGCGGTCATTAAACTCCACCATGTTTTGCAAAGTCCTTCTCTGGCCTTCCTGGTTCCCATCTCTGCCCTCTCCCATCCATTCTACATGCTCACAACAGTGATCTTCCTGAAGCACAGCTCAAATTATGTCCTGCTGCCTGCAGAAGCAAGTCTGCAAGCTCAGGCCCCTGTGCGCCTCTTCAGCCGAATCTCCTACCCCTCACTTCACACACACTCCACCACAACCATCTGCTCTCTGGTCCCCGGGCAGCCCTCACACCTTCCCTGTTCCTCACATTTGTGTTTCCCAACTTCTCCGTCTGAACACCCTTCCTCCCTCAGTCCCACTTTCAGCCTTCGCACGTGTACTTGTATCTAATAAACACTCACATAATGCTTGCAATATGCCAAGGACTGTTCTCAGCACATCCTGTGTATTAACTCATTTTATCCCCATCCCACCTCTAAGTGGTAATTACTACTATTATCCCCATTTTAAAGGTGAGGAAACTGAGTTGTAGAGTTACTCAAATTTCTCTGCTGCCTATTCAAATACTATTCCAATGTTACGCCTCAGATTAAATGCCATTGTCCACCAAGCATTCTCTATTATTCTGAAATGAAATAGCAAGAATAATGAGGTAAAGGAGGATGAGGAGAAAATCTTTTTTTAGTGACAACTCTATGCTGGACATTTTGTTTTGCAATTAGTTTGAATCAAATATTTCCATCCTTACCACAAAGCTATAAGTCAAGTACTATTATCTTGTTTTTTTCTGGTGGAGAAACAGGCTCTGCCTGGTTAAGTGCCTTGTTCAAAGTCAAACAGCTAGTTTCTAGGTGGTAGAAAAAGGAAATATCCCTGCACTTTGGATGCCCTTCGCTGCCCACTACATGAGGTAATGTATATATATACAGTGTATATATTTTATATATGGTGTAGTAATGTATTATACATGGGGTGTGTGTGGGTGTGTGTATTTGCTGTGTATGCGTGAATTTCCCTGTGTGTGATGGTTAATTTTATGTGTCAACTTGACTGGGCTAAGGGGTGCCCAGATGGCTGGTGACCATTATTTCTGGATACGTCTGTGAGAGCATTTCCAGAAGATATTAGAGTTTAAATCAGTTGACTTGGTAAAGAAGATCTGCCCTCGCCAATGTGGGTGGGCCTCATCCAATCCATTGAGGGTTCAAATAGAAGAAAAAGGCAGAGAAATGTTGAGCTTTTTACCTATCTTCTTGAAATGGGACATCCATGCTCTCTTACTGTTGTACGTCAGAGCTCCGGGTTCTCTGGCCTGGGGACTCTGGGACTTACATCATCGGCTCCCCTGGTTCTCAGGCCCTGCAACTCAAACTGAATTAGACCACTGGCATTTCTGGTTCTCCAGCTTGTGTAATGCATATGGTGGAATTTCTCAATCTCTGTAATCACTTGAGTCAATTTCCATAATAAATTTCCTCAGATACATGTGTGTATATACATATTCCCTGCTGGTTCTGTTTCTCTGGGGAACCCTGACTAGTACACTGTTAGATTGCATGATCTTTCCCAACTATTTGCTGCCTTCCCTGCAAGAAGCTCATACATCCCAACCTGTGGCTCAATGCCATGCTATGCTTCCCTGTGGGAAAGGACATTCATGCCCCTTTCCCATCAGGCTTTGCCACATGAATTGCTTTGGCCAACGAGATGGGAACATACCCTTTAGTTGCCATCACGATGCTTGTTTTCTTTCCCTGCTTTCTTTCTTTTCCTTCTGATATGTAAAGCATGTTCCAGATAGAGGTTGTTCCTTCAGCCTGATTCTCAGAATGAGGTGAACACACCAGCCGATCTGCAGGCAATATGAACATGACTGAGAATAAATCTTTATTGTAAGCTGCTGAGATCTGAGGATTGTTTGCCACTACAGCATATCATATGGAAAGCTTAGCTAAGCATGGTGACTCATGCCTGTTATCCTAACACTGGGAGGCTGAGGCAGGGAATCACTTGAGCCCAGGAGTTTGAAACCAGCCTGGGCAACATAGTAGACCCTGTCTCTAGTTTAAAAAAAAATCCAGGCATGGTGGTACACCTCCATAGACCCAGCTACTTGGGAGGCTGAGGCAGGAACATCACCTGAACACAGGAGATTAAGGCTGCAGTGAGCTATGATCACACCACTGCACTCCAGCCTGGGCAATAGAGTAAGACCCGGTTTCAAAAACAAACAAAAAAAACCGGAAGCTGGCTTATAAACTCCCGCTTTAGACAATAAACATTTTGAGGACAAAATTTCTGATTCCTCTCTTGTACTGTCCCTTTCCACTCCCCATCTACCCATCCATACCCAATGTGAACTTTTGCTTCAAAGGCTTTCAATAAGTATTTGCTGAATAAATGAATGTAACTGCATGAAATAAAATAATGTGGTAACAAGAATAAAAAGCCCAATATGCCTGCCTATTCGAAGAGTGGCTTATAGTTCACAGAAGCTTTTCACGTGCCTTTCTCATTCGATCCTGGTAACAGCACTAGGAGGTGGATCCTCTCAATGTGACTCTTGAAGGTGAGGAAACGGAGTTTCAAAGAGGCCAAAGGGCTCACTCCTGACCACAGAGCCAGTGAGGAAAAGATCTCTGTCATTGGATCTCCAGTCTCCATTTGTGTGTGTATGTGGCAGGGGGGTGTAAGGGTTGGGGAGGAGAAGGCGGGAGCACCACTTAGACAGGGAGCTGTCCTATTGCCGGAGTCCGGGGACAGGACTCTAATAACTCAGCAGAAGTGAGAGGTTGACATTTACTTTGAGATTTAATTTGTTTCCCATCTCTTGCATTTGACCAGAGGTCAGCAAACTTTTTCTGTAAAGCGCTAGATAGTAAATATTTCAGGCATTGCAGGCCAGATGATCTCTTCTGAAGGTGCTCAATGTTACCATTACAGCATGAAAGAAGCAACACATAAGCCAGTGAGCATGGCTGTGTTCCAATAAAACCTTCTCTACAAAAAGAGGCAGTGGGCTGTATTTGGTCCTTGGCTTTTGCATAGGCTTCCGCATTAGACCATTTTTAAGGGCATAAGAAATACAAGGATTATGGTGTGAGCTGGCCAATTCTAACTGTACTGGAGCAGTTAAAGAAAGAAAATGATAGGCTGAAGGTTTAAAATTCTTATTTTATGGCACAGAGAATCAGAAAGTTTCTTTAACTCCCTTAAGCTAAGTCTCTTTTGCATGTAGCCTTATAGCTGACGTGGTCATCAGTCAGAAGCAGAGTCTGGTGCTATAAACTGCTGAATTACAATGTAGGTCAAATGAACAACTTTGCCACTTTTCTTACGGTAAAGTTGGGACATAAACTGGAAAAAAGTGAGACCTCCCCAGAACCCAAATGGGGCCTCTGTTAATGATTCTGTTGAGTAAATACTCCGAATCCCCAAACCACCTGTTTGCCTTCTGACTGACGACGTACCTGGTGAGACAGCAAAGCTGTTTTACTTGTGGTCTTCCAATTAGAAGAGTGTGGCCTGAAGGTTATGTATGTAATTCCCAAAGTGCTCCATCACTCTCTCTGTAGTCATGCCAAGCCATTTGCCATTCCCCATAATGCCATATTCTTTCAAGCCCACGCACCCTTGCCTGCTCTATTTCCTCTGCCTACACGTTCTTCCCACTCCTCTTCTCCATCACAGGAAAGCTACAGTCATCTCCTGCAAGGCCTTGTCTGGTGTCATTTCTATGCTGCTGTCCTCCACTGGAGTCTAACTTGTACTTTTATCCCATAGTTGGCTATATTACCAATAATCTTTATAGACCACATAGAATTTGTTATAACAAGGATGAACCTGTTACCTATTTAAAACTATGGATATTAGCCACAATCAAAAGACAGTTTGAAAATAGGGAGATATGTTTTATTCATGAAAAAGTGCATAACTTCAGCATACAGCTTAGTCATTGGTCAGTTTTCATCAAGATTAAAAAGTTATCTGGTATATTTGTTAGAAATAGGTGGGCTTAACAAGCACACATGCATGCACAAACACATACAATCATGGCGTAAACCCAGAAGAGTTTATTCTTTAATATAAGTTCAAAAGTAGAAAGTCCAGGTCTGATGTCATCAGAGACCCTCTAAGCTTTTGCATTTTCATTTTAATATGTGACTCTGCTCTTCAAAGTCCAAGGACCCTCCCCAGCAAGAGAGAGCAAAGGGAAAGAAACCAGTGGAGCACATTCCCTGGGTGAGTCAATCACCTTTAAAGAATTGTCCCTGAAGGTCCACACAACAATCTCTTTCTCGTTGGCCATTCACATAGCCCTATTGAGCTGCAAGGAAGCTGGGAATCATAATCTTTAGTTGGACACATGCTGCTCCTATTCAAAATCAGTGCTCTATTAACACATAAGAAAAGGAAAATGGTGATTGTATAGTGTGGGGAAACTAGGCTTAATCCAACCTCACTAAGGAATGTTGAAGAATGTGACTCATCATATGTGATATGTGCTAGATACACTGCCAGGGATAGCCACAGGAGACACTGAGGGAGAGTTATGAAAAACAAGATGTCAGAGCAAGCCTGATGGGGAATTATAAAAAAAAAAAAAAAAAAAAAAAAAGGATGTCAGAGTAAGTGCAATGTACTACTGATGCAAAGGGAGTATCTTCTGTTTACTGAAAGTAGGGTGAAATGTAACAATTGTAGCTTTAATTTCATATAAATAGAGAGAAAAATCTACTACAGCTTTGTAGTCATTTGCTGGCTATCAGCATGCACTCAGATACATACTTGTTTTGCTTAAAAATAAAATCATCCAGTTCTTTATTTATGAATTGGCATATGCCCTTGGGTCTCAGTATCTCCCTCCCTCCCTCTCTCCCTTCCTTCTTTCCTTCCTTCCTTCCTTCCTCACCTCCCTCCTTTCTGTCTCTCTCTCACTTTCTTTCCTAATGGTAGGCAACTCACAACTTGTGCCATAAGTGATATTGAACAGATGGAGCTGGTCTCTGTATTCAGACAGAAAGTATCTCAATTCTGACTCTAGGATTACACCACTGTCAATGAGTCTATGAGATAATATCTTTTCTCAGAGCTAAAAGTGCTCAAACACTGCCCAGACATGGGCCACGTGGCCAAACATTTGGTGTTAGTTCTGAAATTCATGGATTGATACCCAGAATTCCAGGGATAGTGTGTCTTCTGTGTGGGAATTTTTAGCGTAGTCAGTACTTCTTGAAGCTTTTCCAACCTCCTATTCCATAATGCAGGCAAATCTGAGATGGTATTCCAAGAGGAATAGAAATATATTCCAAGAGGAATAGAAATTTAAATGCAGTTTCAAACAAGCACAAATCTGTAACTTACTTCTGAAATTGTGATTTGTTTAACAAAAGCAAAAAAAAAAAAAAAAAAAGACAAACCTAGCAACAATTAAATAGCTAGTTATTTGACATTTGTTGTTGAGGATATTGGGAAACAAATTCAAGTTGCTGTTGTTCAGTGTTCGATCCACGTGTTATTTGACCCAGCTGGTATGTGAAAAGAAGGAATGATGGTCAATGTTCTTTTAATTTTCCTTCACTTTCAAGTTCAAACCATTTGGATGCTGTGCCACATTAGTAAGAACAAGTAATTCTATGACTCTGTGAGTGAAAAATAAAATGTCCCAGAACACTTTAGTTTCCCAAATTTCATTATCTGAAGTATCAATTAAATAAAACTTTTTGACAAATTTCTACCACCTAGCTATATGAGGTTTTTTTTTGTTTGTTTTGTTTTTGTTTTTGTTTTTTTTAATTGTGATACCCTCTTTGCTTTTACTGCTGACAAATATCCCATAAACTGGCCATGATTATCAGCCAAATGGAAGAAGATTAACAATCTCAATCACATTCTCTCTCTACATAGAATAATCCTGGCTTGTAAATTTCACAGCACAGATTATATTAATGAATGGAAAAATGGAAGATCATATATAAACTTTATTTTCTTCTCTTTGTACTAGAAATTACCCAATCTGTTGCAAGCGAATTTATTTTTTTCCACATTTAGACAAGCTTCTGAGATGTCTTTTTTTTTTTTTTTTTTTTTTTTTTTTTTTTTTTGG
>NC_037670.1:87378596-87436057 GCF_003255815.1 Theropithecus gelada
TTTTTTTTTTTTTTTTTTTTTTTTTTTTTTGAGATGGAGTCTGGCTCTGTCGCCCAGGCTGGAGTACAGTGGCCGGATCTCAGCTCACTGCAAGCTCCGCCTCCCGGGTTCACGCCATTCTCCTGCCTCAGCCTCCCGAGTAGCTGGGACCACAGGCGCCCGCCACCTCGCCCGGCTAGTTTTTTTGTATTTTTTAGTAGAGACGGGGTTTCACCGTGTTCGCCAGGATGGTCTCGATCTCCTGACCTCGTGATCCGCCCGTCTCAGCCTCCCAAAGTGCTGGGATTACAGGCTTGAGCCACCGCGCCCGGCCGCTTCTGAGATGTCTTACAGGCTTTATAAGCACATACAAGAGTCTTGCTAAAATTTTCAGTCAACTGAGCAGCATTTGAATCACACACTGCAGGTTGATGCCTCTGTTCTGGCAGTACGTACATTCAATAAATGTTGGCTTCTTCCCTTTGTTCTAAACAATGTTGTGGCCTCTATTATTGTCAGTAAATTGGCATCATTATTATTAAGCACCAGACAAGTAGCCCTAGATGATTAAGTATCTATTTTCTTGGAACATGTATTTTTTAATGCCCTCTGTTTAATTTCCTTTTCCCATCTTTCATGTCCCTCTGTCCACACAAGCTGAATGAGGTTTTGGTTTACATATCATATCACAGTCATAGTTCACTGATGCCCAGCAAGTTGAAGCTTATTACGCACGTATTGTTCATTCTAATGTGCTTACTCAAAATCTCTATGACATGTCCGCCATGGGAATTGCTACTTAAGTGTTTTGAGCACATCCAGAATTGGGCCAATGGAATCACTTGAAAAAGCCCCCTTTCCTCTGTCTCTTTCACTCAGAACACCAGAACCCATGACTTAGGGGCAGCCTTGATCCTTGCTGCAATGACATCTTGGAGGCAGAGCTACGATAGCAAGCAGGTGCCACATCTGTCCACAAAGACCTTGGTCACAGAAAGGGGACTTGGCTCACTCAAGATATTAAGTTGGTACTTTTCATCTTCACTCAAACGCCTTTGGGGGGAAAATACTGAGCCAATCCTGAATAATAAAATGGTAATAAAAATGAGAATCATTATCGTTGGAGTCTCTGGATTTGATTCTCGGCAAAGAAAATGCATAGGAAGTGCCTTTGAGGAAGAGCCAACATTCCAACCTCTACTTTTGTCCTCCTCCCACTCCCCCTTGTCAATGCTTTGATGTTCATGGGGGAAATCCCTTACGGGGGGCCAGGCCTTCTCCCTTTGCATTCCCCCAAAGCCCTTACAATAATAAGAGCAAGCCCTTCTGTTTATATGGTGTTTTTGGTTTAGGAACTGCTTCCACATCCTTGGCCCCACCTCTGCAGTCTGCTCAAGAAAAAGAAGCCTTGTGTTCTTTGGGTGCATAGTCAGCTGGATGCCCTGCCCAGACATCTTGCCTGAGGTTGACCAAGTCCACGGTTCCAACCTTGTGTAAACTTGGAATTTCCTTGGCAGCCACCGGGACAATGACTTATCCCTCACCCAGGTTTCTCTGACAGCTTGACTGGCAAGTAATGGGAGCAAGGAGAATCCTAAGGGCCAAAGGGACAAACCAGATGTGCTGGGGCAGGGCCTCTATGCCATGGCTTCTGGATTTGCAAACCTGCTTGTTCAAATTTCTAAAGTCAGGTGACATCTGCTCACCCAAGGCTACCTGAGCCTGGAAGCAAAGGAGCCTGGTTTCTCTCTATTTCTAGTCATAGGTTTCAACATCTGTAACCCATTAGCAACAAAGAGTAGCAGGACTTTGGCCGTATGATTCCTATAGTTCTCCCTGCTTCCCTGTGATCTGGTCCCTCATGCAGCTTTTTAATTTTTTTATTTTTTTATTTTTTTGAGATGGAGTCTTGCTCTGTTGCCCAGGCTGGAGTGCAGTGGCACCATCTCTGCTCACTGCAACCTCCGCCTTCCAGGTTCAAGTGATTCTCCTGCCTCAGCCTCCCAAGTACCTGGGACTACAACCACCTGTCACCACGACAGGCTATTTTTTGTATTTTTAGTGGAGGAGGGGTTTCACTATGTTGGCTAGGCTGGCCTCGAACTCCTGACCCCATGATCCACCTGTCTCAGCCTCCCAAAGTGCTGGGATTACAGGCGTGAGCCATCACACGTGGCTGAATAATCTTTTCTTATACATGAAATTCTTCCCCCTCTCCATCGCCAAAGGGGCTCTTATTTGGTGTCAACTAACTTCTAAAACTGTACAAATAGCTTAATTTCTGAAAACACACAAGCTCCTTTTAAGTTGGTCACTGAGCCTTTGCTTAGAAAATGACTTTCTTTTTATATGTGAAGTGGGAGTGCCATGGAGAAGCATCCCTTCAGCTTCACTCAGACATTCTCATTTCTTTTTTCTAGCCAGGCCCTCCAGGAACTCCTTATCTCAGAAGTCATAGGCTTTGTGGCTAGGCTTCTCTCTGCTGGAAAAGACTCTTGGGCCAGGCAAGCACTAACAAAACACTTAAGTGGATACTATCAGCCAATATTTACTGAGAATTTCCAAGTGCCAGGCAGTCTCTTAAAATTTCACATACATCTACATGTACTCTCTGACCCTATGAAGTAGTTATGTCTATTATCCATGCTTTACAAATGAAGAAAAGAAGTCTTGTAGAGGTTAAGTAACTTGCCTGAGATCAAAGCTGTGCTCTCTAAAGTGGCAGTGTAGGGCATATTTTGACTCTGTAGCATCTGCGCTTAAACCCTTGGTTTACTGCATCATAGCAGCTTTCAAGTGAATCTTGATTCCCATCTACTGCATTCACCAACCTCACCAGAAAGTCGTATTACTCATCTTGAAAGGAAGGCTTTTCTTTCTCCTTTATCAACACTGGTCCTGTCTGGCTCCAGGACTTGAAATCCCTCAAGCGATCCCCTGACACCAGTCTTTAGATCTTGACAGGTGTCTCTGGATATGAATTGGCACATCTGGCATTTTCGTGCCATTTTTATTATTTATTATTGAATTCGTGATTTGTATGAGGCTAAAAGACCTTATGGACAAGAGCTGATTTGTTTCCTCTATTATAACTGCCTCAATATTTCACCCTTGTGGACTAACTGGCTTGGATGCCAAACCTGTGTCAGTGAATTAGTGCCAGTAGATGGAGGTGTGCCCTGTGATATGAAGGTTAGCCCCGTGACATGGTGAGAGGGGGGCTCCATACTGGCCTTCTCTTGCCGCTATTGAGTGAATGCACGCTTTGGGAATCACAAGATACTTCATCCTGACTTAGGAAGTAGCACATCAAGGAGAAAGGGAGGTGTCTCAATTCTGGAGTGTGGGCTGAAAATGGGATACAGATTGTGAACAAATGTTGCATCTGGTCTCATTCATATTCCTAGCATGGGCTATACTACCAGAAACCCAGACATTACATTTTGTCAAGGGACTCCTGCTCCTGTACTTCAGGTATCTTTGAAATCTTCATGTTTTGAGGAAATATAGCTGCCTTGGTCACCAGGCATGCTCCAGAATTGCTGTAACTGGCATGGTGTGCTATCTGAATGCCTGTTTCATGGGACCCACTGTTTCTGCAAGCCATTGGGCAATCACCTTTATCTTTCTTATTACTCTCAGTATTTAATATTAGCCATGCTCTAGCTGGAGTGAAAGTGCAACAGAGAATGTTTCTCCAAAGAACCGACTAGGCAAGCTAAGAACTGCTACAGCCTGAAGCTTTCTGAGGACAACACACACCCATTGACATCTGCAGATCACAAACAGCACATGGGGGTTTCACTGATTTCTGAGTGAGTGACTTCGTCAACTCAAAGCCTTTAATTGGATTAAAAGAACAGTTTGAACAATTGGATGTGACATAAGAAAACAGGCAGAGAACCCAAAGGACTGGGCCAGTCCCATTCTTCTGTTCCTTTCCCTGCACATATCATCAACCTCCTTTTTTTCATTTTTCCCCTGATACTCCCAGGAAGGTAGACATTACCCCCCAAAACACACTTAAAACACAAATTAGTAAAAGTCTCTGTTGGTGTGGCACTGTGAATTTGGGACCATTTTTGGAGAAACACCAAAACCAAAATTACTTATCATCCGTTACACCTTAGGGGACCAAATGCATGTGACACCAGAGAAGAGAGCAGTGATGACAAATGGAGGTTCTGGGCTGCATGTTCCCTGGTCTGTTGCTCATTCTCTCTCTCTCTCTCCCCCCCCCCCTTCTCTCTCTATCACACACACACACACACACACACACACTCAGACACACTCCTTCATAGTTGAATTTGTTTCTGATGTACCGCTTAGTTTAGTAGCTCCATCAATCTTATAAGTATAAGAGAGAAGCAAATAGCTGTAGCTGTAAGTGTAGGTGATGATATAGGTAAAGGAGCAAATGTAGGAGAAATGGATATGGAAATACACAAGTTTTTCTTTCTTTTTTTGAGACGGAGTCTCGCTCTGTCGCCCAAGCTGGAGTGCAGTGGCGCGATCCTGGCTCACTGCAAGCTCCGCCTCCTGGGTTCACGCCATTCTCCTGCCTCAGCCTCCCGAGTAGCTGGGACTACAGGCGCCCGCCACCGCGCCCGGCTCATTTTTTGTATTTTTAGTAGAGACGGGGTTTCACCGTGGTCTCGATCTCCTGACCTTGTGATCCGCCCGCCTCGGCCTCCCAAAGTGCTGGGATTACAGGCGTGAGCCACCGCGCCCGGCCTACAAGTTTTTCTTGACACAGTCACAAAGGTCAATAAGGACAACCAGCTCTGGTCTTTTTCCTGAGTAACTGTTAGAGACAGAGTGGGATTGTCATCTGCAGGAACCTCATGGAACCAAAGAATCATTTTCCCCCTTACTCTTCCTCCAAGTCCTTACTGTGCTTGAAACTATTGCAAACCTAGATCTGAGTGCTCCTGTTTTCTCCAGTTACAGATTCTTTGTAGCCCTTTAACTTTTGGGCTGCTAATACTTCAAGAAAAAAGGCCAGTTGCATTAATGGAATGTAGAATAAATAGAAACAATTTCAGCTGTACAAGTATATTTTCCTACCTGCCAAGAGAGCAAAGTTCTTGTGGTTTTCAAAAATGAGATGCTGCATCTTGGAAGTAAGAAACAAGTGTCTGGTCTTTTTCCAAAAGAGGCTACCTTATAAACTCTTGCTTGGTCTTTAAACCAGAGAGGTCTGTTTTCTCACAGTGAAGTCTTTTGCTCTTTCAATTGCATTTTCTGCCACATCCGTGCTATTTTGTTCATGTATAGGGGTCTTCTGTTGAGAAAAAGGAAAGTGGGTTAATGGACGGTCTCAAATTCATTTGTTATGCGCCCAAAGTCCTTATGGGATAGATTTTATGGGTTCTACAAGAAAAGCAGGACCTCCTTTAGGTTTTCTGGTTCAGTTAAAGATTTTTAATCACCTTCAAATTGAAATAAAAGGAGCTTGGCAATGTGAAACTTTGATACACTTGATTTCTTAAAAAAAAAGAACTTGGGAACATGTTACATACAACATATGTAAATCATCTTTGATTAAATCATCTTCCAGCAAGTGTTGGAAGAAAGGATTTTTGATTCCGTATTACTTTCAGGATCCCCTAATAAAAACATCACCCCACTTGTCGCACATGTACTCTGTGCATGTATTTAGAGGGTAGATGCTCAACTCCAGCTTTTGTCTCCAGAGCTGAACATTGTCCTTATGAGACATTTTGTCACTCATCAGGTCGAGGACAGATTCCAAGTAGTAGGTGAGCTGGCTCCCCACAAAACAGGAGACAAGACCGTGAATTGACAAAGGCTCTTGGAGATCCCCTTTCATGTTTCCTACATGGGGGAGGAGGGAGGAGAAGTTGAAGAATATGTCCCAAGGGGACTCAACAGTGACAGTCATAAAAATACACACCCAGCCATATCTGGCTGTGCTGTGGATCATGCTCTTTAAGAGAAAGCCATTGAGCTGGTTAAGGTGGAAGGGTTTGGAATATCAGGGTCCCTCTTGGCCGCTTGGCTCTGAAGTGAGTAGAATGGCATGTCATGCCAAGTTTGGATTCATCTTCTTCGAGGACAAGAATCTTGGAGAACGCTTTTTGTTCCAGAGAAATTGTGTTACAGATTCTACGCATTTTCCATCTTACATTTCAAGTACAGCTGCAACCACTCTTTTCCCTTGGTTGTTTTGACTCGGCAATGAAAAAAATGAAGAGAAATCTAGGAAAAACGTTGTCCATTCTCTGCCTTCAGAACCCTTTTAAAGGCAGACCATGGAGAGTTAGAGGTAAATACTCTCTTGCTGTATCCTTTTAAAGAAATAGCTATTTTCCAAAACAAGGCACGTGAGAGGCAAAGTATCATGCAATTGCCTCCTCCCACCTGCTCTGCTCACTGCTTCTGATTTTCTAGCTGAGCCCCTAAACTACATCTGCAGAGAAGCCTGCTCCCCAGTGACTTTCCTGATATGGGTGCTGAGACTTTAGTTCTACTTGTTTTTCTCTTACAAGGAAGTAGCTGATACCGGTCTTGTCTTTATTCATTTATTTTCAAACTTCTCCTAAAAGCAGTATTTACTGTGTTAGGTTGATAGTGCTACTCATCATTCTCTTTTTCTAAGCAGTAATCCAGTTTTCTTGCTGAGATAAACCTCTCTCACTCAGACCTCAGAGTTTATCCAGTTCAGCCCAAGATGATTTTCTTATAAGAGCATTCAACTTCTACACAATGCAATTAAGGCTTACTGCCATTTTAGAGGCTTGAGCAATCATCTTCATCATAAATATTGAATAAAGTCCCCTTTGAAGATCTACCTTTTCAAAATATGAGCTATATCCCACATTGATTTCTAGAAAATTCCCATTGACTCATGAGTTAGACCCAGACATCGATTTCAGAAGATGGGCCTACATTTTCTCAGTAACAGAGTTTTGCTTTCTTCTTGTGATGTAATGTGGTCCTGATATTCCTAATACAAATTTATGAACTTTGCACTGCTGAATTGATGCTATAAAAACAGAATCATTTTCAGACCAAAGGGTATGTATGTGTGAATTTGACAGCCCTGTGCATCACATTGCAAGCAACGATTTTTCTTAATATCAGCCACTAAAACAAAGTTATGTGTGAGTGATGTTGCTATTATATGGAGCCATTGATGGGCCAGCCAAATGCAGTGTGACTTCTCTTCTGGAAATTGCTATCTCTGCCGTGTATGCATCTAGGCACTAAGAAAATCATTTTGACTGCAGCCTCAGGTAACCCTGCCCCCAGTTACGTGTTCTGAAACTTCCAAGAGAAATCAAACTATCCCAGAGAGAAGTCATATGTCTATTTTGGGTCACCAGATAATATAAGTGATCCAAGTGTTTACCTCTTAATTTTTTTCTTCTTAATTAAAACTCTTGGAAGTTAAATTTTTTTTTTTTTTTTTTTTTTTTTTTTTTTTTTTTTTTTTTTTTTTTATTTTTTTAAATTTATTTATTATTATTATACTGTAAGTTGTAGGGTACATGTGCATAACGTGCAGGTTTGTTACATATGTATACTTGTGCCTTGTTGGTGTGCTGCACCCATCAACTCGTCATTTACATCAGGTTAAATTATTGGCATTTTTGATCCAGTCCACTGCTTGCTTAAAAAAGTAATTCATAAATTTTCCACCAGCAACAACCTTAGCAATAACCAGTTGGCTTTCAGGGGCACTTGCTTATTTTGGATGTCATGTCTTGCCCTTTTTTTTTTTAACTTTGCAGGGGGAATTTTAGCATTTGTACTTTGTGATTAGGGCTCTACATCATTAGAACAAGCTCCAGAAAAGAAACCAGAGTCCAGAGGAATGAGGAATGATTTACTATTAAACCCACGAAGATGAAAGGGAGAGAGCAAATATAGAATTAATGACTTCACAAGAGTTCAGACTGACCTGCTCCACAGTTTTGTGGACTTCCCCAAAAAACTGAATGTCACTTTAATCCACTGCAAGATGTCCTAGGACTGACACCAGGCCTCAATATGGCCATGAATGTGGCTCTCAATCTTTTCTTTCTATAATTCTGAGAAGCAGAGAAAGAGAACCAGTGGGAATCCCAACTTATTTTTTCCTGCCTGGCTTTTCTCATTCCTGCTTTTTCTTTGTATGCAATTATTTTTTTAATCAAGTTCTTATATATGAGATTCAAAGGCATTTGTTCATTTTCCCCTTCACTGGTTTGCACATTCATTTATTCATTCATTCTTCCAATGGATCGTAGTTGTTTTATGTACCACTATACACAAAACACCACGCTTGGAGCTTGGGGAAAAGAAAAGCACAGCAAGTGAATTGGAAATCTTTTTGCTTCTCAGACATCAGAATTTAGAAGTATAGATGGGCTTAGTTCACAAAGACCACATATAAAGCATAGAGTATATTCAGCATAATAAAAGTTTATGAACAAAATTCTATGGAAATCCCAAGAAGGTAAAACTCTTTCTTGGTGAGAAGTTTAAAGAAATCTTTCAGAGGACTTAGCTTTGGAGTTTGTTTGGCAATGTAGAATCATTTTCAAAAAGCAGGGCTGGGCTAAGGGGAACACTAAGTAGGAAAGTAGGAAGAAGAGGGCAAGACCATGGAGGAAACTGGAACTTCCAGTTTGACATGAAGCTTAACGCCCATAAGCAGGTTTAAAGAAGCAGATTGGGGTTTGGCTATGCAGTGACTAACATTCTGGAGTGTCTGGAGTGGAGACTTATAATGGAGACACAAATTTCTTTTAGAATCATAGACTTTATGAGCTAAAAGGGGTGGTTAGAAACCTCAGCCAGGCCATACACTTTACAGAAGGAACCCGAGGTCCAGACAGATTAAGATACCTGTCTGAGATCACAAAGCCAATTAGAGACAGAACTTGAACCAGAACTCTCATATGTCAGCTTAGATGCAATAGACATCAGTAAGAAGAAGATAATAGCCTGAGAGGACAAAATTTAAAGGCAGAAATAAAGCCACACAACAGTTTCCCACAGATTCAGGCTTGTTTTCTCAGATAGGAGAGTAGACCTATAACTAGGACGTGTCCGCTTGGAAGGATTTAGAGTTAAGGGGAGCGAAACGGGGACTTCAGAGCAAAAGAAGGGGTCTCATAGCACAAAGAACTTCTCCTAACCGTCTGGCCCTAATGTGGTCTGCCTCCCCACACATAGAGCTCTCTGTGGACATCTTTTTGCCTTATTCTTAAGTAGACATGGAAATCCAAGGAATATAAACTATTGACAAAAGTCTACAGTTTATCAGAGAATATCCAAGATAAACCCAGAGGAAAATATGACCCTAGAGGATACAGAGAAAAGAGACACCACTATGTCTTAGCCCTGGAAGATATAAGCAAACACTTAACTTCTAGTAACTTATGGCTATAGACACTGTAACATAATAACACACATACAAATATAGTATGCATTTTGGCACAGCTGAAAGAAAGACTTTTGTTATCCAATTATTAAATGGTGAGGGAAAAGAAAAGCCAGTTAAAATGGATCTAACTAAAATAGGAACAAAAAGTCAAGGTCTGATTGTGGCCCTCTCTTGAAAATAAAACTAAACATTATGAAAAGTAAGTCTATTGTATTTATCAAAATTTACTTACAATTTTGTAACTACTAATGTGTGGAACAAAGGATGAATTGTGACTTTTTATTTATTGATTTTTACTTTTTCTGAGACAGAGGGAGAATTTTTCCATATAGCTCCTTTAGTTAACGGCTGCTTTCTCAGCATGATCATTAAGAGGGTCTTTTTTTGCAGAAACATTTGGGGATGTCAGTTCTCCCAAAGGTCTCTTTTAATCCTTTGGTATCCAGACAGTTCTCTATTGGTGGTTCTATCCTTCTCTCTTCTACAATTGTTAACTTAGGAAAACTCTAAAGATACGTTTTTAGTAAAGGGCTTCCAAAGTTGTAATTCTCTAGCACCACTTTATAACATTTTCTATCTTTACTTGAATTACAGTTTAGTTTTGTAATTTATTTCCATTGTAGTTGCTTGTTTGGATTAGATAGTTCAGGGGCTGGTCCCCAGACCACTGTCATTTAGTGAATAGATTTCAAGTGTACAGAAATTCCTTCTCCCTCATCCTTAACCATTTGGATTTTGGAAAAGCATAGGCAAATTTATGATCTGAAACTAAAATGCTAGTTGAAAGCCTAATCACACTCACAAAAATATTCCCATACCTATATACTCTCTGGAGGTAAAGATTTTTATCTCTTTCATGTGAGCGAATTTGGGAGGAAATGAGTTGACACTAGCACCGTGCCAATTATGGAATCATGACTCGTGTGACTTTGGGAAGAACAATTTCAAGATTAATAATAGAATCTATAATAGGAGGCCATAACTTACATTGTGACCCCATTGGTAAGGACAACAACCAGCTTGTCTGGAGAATGCAGGCCCATCAAGGGCTAAAAAGTGGCTGGTAGGATTCATGCGCTCCATAAAATTACGTCCGCTTTGCCACTCCAGTAGATCCAGAGATACACATTCTTTAGGGGAGTGATTTCAGGTCCATGACTATAGAAGGAGATGGGTGGAGGTCAGTGATGTTACAAGACTGTGTCCAACTGTCACAGCTAATTTTATGTCAAATTTGTGTGTCAACTTTATGTGCCCACATAGTTGGTGAAATATTACTCTAAGTGTGTCTGTGAGGGTGCTTCTGGGTGAGACTGACATTTGAGTCAGTAGGCTGAGTAAAGCAGATCACAGATCATAATAAAATTATTATAAGGATATGGGTACATAAATTTACTATAAGGAATTAACCAATTCTTTATATACATGTAAGGAATTATATATACACATATATATACACGTATATCTTTTGCAGGTTATGTACATCGCTTCTGTTTTCTGGAGAACCTGACTAATACACAGACTTGCAGAGAGTTGGGGTTAAACCAGCCAACCACTCATAAAAATGTAATACTGAAAAATAGGAGGCAAAAAAATAGCAGACCTCTTAAACTGCTGCCTTTCAATCCAACATTTATTAAGTATGTACTATATACCAAGAACTACATCTGATTTTGGCAATCCTTGAGCAGCTGTATAAACTTGACACTATGCTTATTCCAATTTTTTACTGGTGGAAACTGAGACACAAGGAAGTTGAATAGTTTTCTCAGATTGAGTAAGTCATGAAGCTACCGTTTAAATCCAGGTCAGTTGGACTTACGACCCTCCATGCTTAGCTCCAACATTTGTCTCTAGTTTAGAGACGGCTTTCTCAAATACTTCTCCCAACCCATGTGATAAACGGAGTTCAAATTTCGCCATGATGTCTCATGGAACAACTAACTCCCTCAACCTGGTATGGATTCAAATGCAGAAAGCAGTTTTCCCCACCATAAAATTTTCATTAAAAACAAACAAAAAATAGTACTTGCTGTGTTTTATGCTTCTGAGTATGGCCCATCATAAGGAAGAAGCTGTATAATGCCATCTGTCTTAGTCAGTTCAGGCTGCTGTAATAAATATACCATAGACTAGGTGGATTAAACAACAAACATTTATTTCTCACAGTTCTGGAGGCTGGAGAGTCCAAGATCAAGGTGCTCATGGATCCAATGTCTGGTGAGGTCTCACTTCCGGGTTTGCAGATGGCCATCTTCTCCTTGTGCCCTCTCTTGGCTGATAGGAGAGAGGAAGAGTAAGCAAACTCTGTCATGTCTCCTCTTACAAGAGCACCATCACATTCATGAGGGTTCTGCCCTCATGACATAATTACCTCCCAAAGTTTCCACCTCCAAACACGATTACATTGGGGATTTGGCTTCTACATATGAAACTGGGGATAACACAAGCATTTAGTCCATAACAGAATACTATGGAAAATCTAGTAATTATATTAATTATGATGATAATAAATTGCCCAAGACCATCTTTTAAGCACATGTTGGAAGAAACTGGTTACACCTCCTAAAAAGCATGGCATTTTATGTGGGTTTTTTTTTCCATTCATTTGTTTGTTTTTCCTTGATGAGGGTCTTTTTCAGGGCAATCATGTGTTTTAGTCACATTGTTCTATATCTTCTGGAGGAGGTGAAGTTTCCTGCCTGTGTCTACTGATGCACTGCAGAGTCCTTAGGATTTCAATCTGCCACCAAGTTCCTGCATGTTGTGATTGCAGCTCTCAAGGCTAATTCTACTGCCAATGCCAGATGTACATGTCACTGATGTCGATGTCCTTCTCTGTAGATAAGTGGTTCTCAACCAGGGGCAATCTTGTACCCCAGGAGACATCTGGCAATATGTGAAGACAATTTTGATGGTCACAAGTAGGGTGGTGTGGGAGGAGGCTGCTACTGGCGTCTAGCAGGTAGAGGCCAGGGAGACTGCTAAACATCTCAAAATGCACAGGAGACTTTCCCTCTCCCCACGACCCCAGTAAATTATTAACCAGCCCCAAATGTCTATAATGCCATGATCCAGAAGTCCTGCCTTAGATTTAGAAACCAAAATGTACTTGAAGCCAAATTTTTCACAAAGCAGCCTGGGAAATTACACTCATGTGCACTTAGTCTCCTCATTTCTGAAATAAAAGAATCAGGTTAGATCACCTCTCATCCCAGTGGTAGTAGATTTGGAAGGGCTGCTTGGAGCACCATGTTAAGAAGATTGTAGGTGAGAGGAGCGATGTGGCCACCAAGTGATATTCAGCAAGAGCATGACTGGAACAGGAGAAACAGTAGCCTGAATGCTGAGGATTTGCCATGTGGGGATGAGGTGATTTCAAAGGTTCCTCATGCTTATTTTTTCTAGGAGATATTAATTTTGTAATTTTGAACACAACCCCAAAAAGACTTGATTGCTGAGTCCTCCTGGACTCCCCTCCCTTGGGGGTAACTCTAAGATGCCGTTAGGGTTGAAAGCAATGCAGCAAATAAAAGCTCGCTTTGGTGAAACTGATCATAGGCCCTTCAATGTCTCAGCAATGAAGAGCCTGGAAACTGTCAACTGTCTACCTCAGAGGGGCATACTTTCAATATTGATGGGTTCTCCCATCTCTGAGAAGTGTCCCAAGCCAGGAAGAGTCCCCGCAACTGGTAACCAAACCCAGCTCATGACAACTAGAGACTGGTGCTACTTCACGGTCACTCTGGAATTCTTTCTTCCTATATGTTTAATACTTCAAGGAGGCAACAACAGGGAGTAACCTGTTCAGCAGATGTTCCTGATTCAAATTTCAACTCTGCCACAGGCTAGCTATGGCTCATTTAACCTTCTGGTACCTCAGTTTCCTCACCTGTAAAATGGGGCTAACAATAAAACCTACTCAGAGTACTCTTGTAAGGATTTAATAAATGAAAGCATTGAAAACAGTACATGGCCTATAGTCAGTGCTCCATAAATGTTAGCTACAGCCTTTGATCTCAGTAATACAAGCAGACAATGAATCCTGTATTTATACCCTTGGATTCAGTGTGTCCTGGTGCCCAGCCTGCTTCACTGATGGGATTTTGAGATCTGGCTCATGTTCTTTGCCCACTCTGACACTTCCCTTTTTTTCCACTGCTTAATTTACTCCAGATCACAATCGTTTCTGCAAATATTTACATCCCTGGGCCTCAATACTTACACTGTCAGTCTGACCAAAAGTTCTCTGAGAATCCATCTCAGAGAATTTTAGGACTCAGAATCCTAGAAAATATTTGTCATATAGTGAGAAACACATATTTGGTCTTTATCTCTGATTTTTAACACACAGCTTCTAAAATCCTTGGAATTTCCTGAGTGGTAAGAATGATAGGAGAATATTTTGGTATTCTTAACCAGCCCTTCGACTGTTCCTGAGCTTATGCTAGTAAGACAACTCTTGGTGACCCCTAGATAGCTTCAGGATGGGGGCTGTTTGCCAGAGGAACCAACCATGTGATAGAGGGTTGGAACTTTCAGCTTCCTCCTCATTCCCAGACCTCTGGGGAAGGCAGAGGGGCTGCAGATTGAGTTAGTTACCAATAGCCAATGATTTAATCAATAATACCTTGCTGGGTGACGGAACCTCCATAGAAACCCTAAACAATAGGGCTCAGAGAGCTTCTGGATTGGTGAACACGTCAAGGTGCTGGGAGGGTAGTGCACCCAGAAGGGCATGGAAGCTCTGCATCCCCCTCTCATACCTTGTCCTATTCAGCTTTTCCATCTGGCTGTTCCTTAGTTGCACCCTTTATAACAACCTGATCACAGCAATAATGTGCTTTCCTGAGTTCTGTGAGCCATTCCAGCAAATTATCTAACCTAACGAGGAGCATGTGGGAACTCTCAGATTTACAGCTGATCAGTCAGAAGTATGGGTGATAAGTGAAACTTGTGACTGGCATCTGAAGTGGGGCCAGTCTTGCGTGCCTGACCTCTTAACTCACAGGATCTGATACTAACTCCAGGTAGACCATATCAGAATTGAATTGAATTGAATTGTAGAACACCCAGTTGGTGTCCAGAGAATGGGAGAATTGGTTGATATGAGGAAAAAACCTACACATTGGATGTCAGAAGTAAAAACAGCCCAAACGTCTACTGCAAATACATTGTTTAAAATGTTCTCTTTTATGAAGATAATCAAAAGTTATACATGCCCTTTGTAGTAAAATTCAAAAATAGAGACAAGCTCATCTTCCCCAAGTTTGCACGGTAGATAAGTTACTCTATTTTTTGGACTTCCACTGCAATTTTTATAGCTCTCTTGTATAACATGTGATGGTTTCTGTTGCATTTCTTTCACCTGTATTCCGCCTGAAACTGAAGTACTCGTGGAGAAGAACATCTAGAATTCTACGTATTGCCGTAATCCTGTGACTGCCACTTTCATTCAAGAATGGGTGTATATCTAAATCACTGACCACCTATATGAAGTAAGGAGTGATGGAGTGAATACATGAATGAAGAAATTAATAAGACTAATAAACATTTTTCATCATAGTCTTATCTTGTGTATGCCAGATCACTTGAGACTGGAATAAAAATCCTAACTCTAGCTCCAGGCTGTATTATATGTGTACACATTTTTATGACTTACATTGAAAATTAAGCACTTGATAATGATCTATTTCATTTTTACGAACGTGTAAATTAGGATAATAAAATCCGAAATTAAATTCACAGGCCAACCTCAATTCAGCCATCTCCAGTCTTCCTTGCTACGTCCTTTCTAGGGCACTTGGCTCAGTAGTTTAGTCCATGATATTTTACATTTTCCTGGGTTTTGTCTCTCCCTGTATTAGCCTTTTCACCGAATCCAACTGCTCCTTTTAGACATGAATAAATGACCTAAGGTTACATATGATGAGTAAAAAGTAGATTCACAAAGGAATGTCTCCAGGAGCCTCTGGTAGTAAAACTTACAATAATCCCTTTCTGTGGCTTCCTCAGGAGTTTTAACCATAATTACCTCAAATATAAAGAGTTCATCAGGCACATTAAGAAGTGCATGGATCCTGGACCTGATCAAGTTTCTAGATCCATTAACAATTTGCAGGAAATACAGAGGATAGAGAAATATGCCAGTGGGGGTCAGCACAATAGGGAGTATGGAAAACACTATGAAACAAAGACTAGTTTCCTCAAAAAACAAACTGAGAGAGACAGAAAGTGATAGAGAAAGGAGGAAGATGGGGAGATGGAGGGATAAACTACAGGTTAGAAGTGACTGAAGAGGCACATCAACCAAAGGTGTGGAACGCATTTCGGTCCTGATTCAAGCAAGCAAATGATTAAAATAAAAAGACATTTATGAGATAATTTAATAACATATATTAAGATATCATTGTCAGTTTCTAAAGGTGAGATGACAGTACTGTGGCTATGCATTTTTAAAGTATTCTTATCTTTTGGCGGTATATACTAAAGTATTTGTGAGTAAAATAATTGTATTTCTCAGATTCAAAATCATATAAGAGGGACTTCTACTTCCAGTCAAGGTGACAAAACAGGAACCAGATTTACCTGCTGCCTGGAGCAATGCCCGCCTTCAACAAAGGCAAAATAGATGAAACAGTGGTTTTTAAGGCAGTGGGCGTTAGACAACAAAGGACAGCCTTCCCTGCGAGGCAGGTAAAAAAGAGGTGAGTCTTATGAGTGCCACAGCTTCCTGCATTGAGAGGGTCTCCAGGTGATGGCACGGAAAATATGTGACCAAGAAGGAGTCCAAGGAATTCCTTGTGGAGAGGAAATTGAGCTAAGACTCCACGGAGAAAACTGCATGTGGGACAGAGCACTGGCAATGAGAGAGATGCCTCTGCGGACAGTCACCCTTGAGTATTCAACAGAGTATTGACCACTGTTTGGCTGTCGAGGAAATACCTGAGGCTGGGGAAAGAACCAGCCAAGAGGGTAAGAGGGCAGAGTGCCTGGGACTCATACAAAGTGGAAATGGTGCCTGCTCTTACCAACCAGACTAGAGAAACTATAATGCAAAGGGCAATGGGTTGTGTAGTGAGGGATAATTAGACCTAGACTGAGCATTGCTCTGGACCTGCCTAATAAATCATAAAAGTCAAACCCAGAAGGATCAAACAATTTCCATATAACTTAATTGCATCTCAGAACTATGTTCAAGAATATTCATAAGAATACAAAACTGTTCTCCACCCAACAAGGTAAAATTAATAATGTCTGGCATCAAAATGAAAAGCTACCAGGTATGCAAAGAAGCAGGAAAACACTACCCATAATGAAGAGAATAATCAACCAATAGAAACTAAGAACTAGCACCGATTGTAGAAATGGCAGACAAGAAATGGCGGACACTGAAAGACAAGAAATGGCAGACACTGAAAGTCATAAGAACTCTATTGCAGGTGTTCTAATACAAGGCTGGAGTAGCTACACTAATACCAGAAAAAGCAGATTAAAGACAAAAAAATTACTAGAAACAAAGAGGGATGTTTTCTAATGATAGAAGGGTCAATTCACTATGAAGATAAAATAATTAAATAATAAGTGTGCATAGCACATAACAAAGATTAGGATCAAGGTGGAAATCAATTAAATGGAAAACAGGGGAAAAAAAAAAACCCCAGAGAAAAAAATCAATGAAATGAAAGCTCATTTTTTGAAAAGATACAATAAAGCTGGTGACCCTGTAGCCAAACTGATCATGACACAAATAGAAAAGATACAAAGTATCAATATAAGGAATGAGAAAGGTGACAACATTACCATTCTGCAGATATTAAATGAAAACAAGAAAATAATGAACAACATTACACATATAAACTTGACAATTTAACTAAAATGGAAAAATTCTTTCAAAGATGCAAACTATCAAAGTGTGCTCAAAAAGAAATAGATAACCTAACTAAACCTATATCTATTAAAGAAGTTAAATATGTATTTAAAAACCTTTCCACAAAGAAAACCACATGCCCAGATGGCTTCACTGATGAATTCTACCAAACATTTAAGGGATTAAATAATACTAACTCTATACAAACTTCTCCAATACATTCAAGATGATAGATTATTTCTCAATTTATTCTATGAGCTCAACAACATTTTAAGAAAAAAAAATCCATAGAAAATAGAGCTCCTTACAAAATTATTGTGAGTTTCAATGAACAACAAATCCTGAAATTCCCTCTGTTCTATCATCTAAATATTGTCTCAGTCACTTCTTCCCATTCCCATTACCCCATCCTGTTTTATCTGGCTGATTACCTAAACTTCATTACTGCCTTCCCTTTATCTAGTGTTACTTTCAGTTCTCCAAACCCAGTTTCATACTGAAGATGCAGGAATTTGGATCTTCTTTCCCCCATGTTAGTCCAAGGTCTTTGATAAAGCTTACAAGTTCCTCTGTGACGTGTCCTGCTGATCTCTCAGGCTCGGCTCTCATCTCCTCCCTTCCTCGTGCTTCTGTACCTGAGCCAGCCACACTGACCTGCTTGCTGTTTTTCCCCAACATGGCGGTCCTGTGTTCACTCTGTCGTCTGGGTTCTGGTATCTGCTGTTCCCTTTTCTTGGAATACTTTCTCTATCCTACCAACCCCCATTTCATCTTCTTCTGGTTAGTCATAGCCTATTATTTTAAAACAGATAGCAATTCTTCCATGAAACCTTTCTTTTTTTTTTTTTTTTTTTTGAGACGGAGTCTCACTCTGTCCCCCAGGCTGGAGTGCAGTGGCCGGATCTCAGCTCACTGCAAGCTCCGCCTCCCGGGTTTACGCCATTCTCCTGCCTCAGCCTCCCGAGTAGCTGGGACTACAGGCGCCCGCCACCTCGCCCGGCTAGTTTTTTGTATTTTTTTTTAGTAGAGACGGGGTTTCACCGGGTTAGCCAGGATGGTCTCGATCTCCTGACCTTGTGATCCGCCCGTCTCGGCCTCCCAAAGTGCTGGGATTACAGGCTTGAGCCACCGCGCCCGGCCATGAAACCTTTCTTAACCACTCCTTACCCCCAAATCCACCTCTGGGTCCAGTGCCCTCCTAATGCTCCTATAGAGTATTTGCCACAGTCTGTGACAATTGTCTGTTTATTTCCCCACTAGGTTATCAGCTCTTTGAGGGCAAGAACTGTGCATCACTGTGGTCCTCCCAACACCCACAATATCTGTGAGACAGAAAACATGTTCATCAAGTATTTGTTAAATAGAGAAATTCCATTTACTAAATGCTTACAGTTCTCTAGGTACTGTGCTCAGTACTGTGCTAAGTCCCATGCTAGGTACTTCACAGGCATTATCTTTTTATTAATGCATCCATCCAAGAGGTACTACTGTTATCTTCATATTATGGAAGAGGAGACTGGGGAACAGAAAATGAAACAACACATCTGACATCACAACAGATATTTTGCAGAGACGGAATTCAAACTCAAGTTAGTGAGTCCTTACAGTTCATGCTTCTATCCACAGTAATTTACAAATGAATGAATGAATGAATGATTTCAACAGCTACTTACTGAGTACGTGCTGTGTTGTACAGTCTGTTCTAGGTGCTGGGGATCCAATAGTGAGTAAAATAGACCAAAGTTCATGCTCTTAAGGAGCTTACATTCTAGAGGGGAAGATAATCAATAAATAAAATACATAGATTTGATGATACATGATAAAAGGGAACAAAGGCAAGGAAGAGAGGTGGGGAGTTGCCAATTTTAAATAAGGTGGTCAAAGGAGGCATGATTGAGAAAATGGCATTTAAGCAAAGACCTGAAGAAGGTGAATAAAGAAACAAGCTTTTAAAACTTTGCACAATGCCTTGTAAGCAAAGAGTTTGAGATAAATAATACATAGTTTTGTAGCATAAGTGTGTCCTGTATAAAGGATAAACTTAGCCTAAAAAACAATTTGTCTTGTATTTTTTTTGTGTGAAATCTGGCAACCCTACACTCATGGCAAAGTTCTCTTCTAGGTCAGACTAGGAAAACTGATTTCATTGCTAATTGTGGGTCTATAGGATCTGTGTTCCTCTGAAAACTCTAGAAGATAAGACTGCAGGGAACTGGAGTATTAGCATGCAGCTTTTGTGGCATTCTCCTTGGCAGGGCACTTGCTCTGCATAGATATCTCCCATAAGCAGGAAATATCATTTTGTAGATCTTGACAGATGGGTCTAGCCCATGAGGGAGGACATTTAGGATGATTCATACCAACTGGCATATCAACAGACTCTGAAAGAGAGCTATTAAAAATGGGATTGTGTTAGCTCTGATTTATGCTAAGTAAAATAAGCAAAACAAAGAGCCTATTAGAAAAAAGATGTGAGACGTTTAGCATTTGAAGATTTTGAAAGGCAGAAGAAGAGTATGTGGTTAGCCCTTATTTTGCCAGGTTGTAAAATTCTGCTTTTCAAGAAGGAGCTAGTAGTACAATGATTTTTGCTTGAATCTAACATGTTATCTTAACACGGACAGAGCTGGACATACATACAAGTGAGTGGGTTCCTCAACAAGGACTCAAAACCATGTAACCACATGGAAAATTCTAAATCAAGAGCAGTTGTAACAAGTGCAACCCATAATAATGTCTTTTCATTGCCTTCCCTCAGCTCATGTCTTCATACGTGTTTACCTGAAACTTCTTCACGTGATGAGCTTAAATGTTACTTCCTCGGTGAGTGTTTTAGCACCTCTAGGACTCTATTAAAAAATCTCCTTGCTATCTGTCCCCTTTTATAACATTTAACATACTTGTAATTAGTTGTATAGTTTCCATCTTCTGAACCAGACCATGTATTCATTTTATCTGCTACCGTCTCTTCAGCACCTAGCATGGTTTAGGCAAATAGATGGTGCTCAAAAAATATGAATTGAATTGATTACAAAGATTTCAAGAGCTTGGTGGCCTCACCAGTCTAAGCCAATTATGAATTCTGTTCTAACTCTGTATGCAATCAAACCCATAGGAGAGTCAAGAAGAATGATACCTTTTAATTCTTTAAATAATGAATTTGTGTAGTATTGCCTTTATAAGGGAAAAATTATAACACTATTAATTTTTTTTCAAGACAGAGTGTTCCATTGTTGCCCAGGCTGGAGTGCAGTGGCATGATCTTGGCTCACTGCAACCTCCACCTCCTGGGTTCAAGTGATTCTCACGCCTCAGCCTCCAAAGTAGCTGGGATTACAGGCATTTGCCACTATACACAGCTAATTTTTCTATTTTTAGATGGGATTTCACCATGTTGGCCAGGCTGGTCTTGAACTCCTGTCCTCAAGTGATCTCGCCCTGTTGGCCTCCCAAAGTGCTGGGATTACAGGTGTGAGCCACTGCACCTGGCCCACTATTAATTTTTTTTAAGTGTAGTTTATCTTCTAAGACTGAAGGAATAAAGGGAGCTAATATGTATACGGAGTCTTAGACTGTTCTTTTTCGGAGAGACAGCTGAGAATACATTATAGGCTAATATGGACATTATGATCAACAATATGTACAGGTCAATCCTACATTGATCAGCATCCACTTGTTTTGGTAACACACTCATCTATTAAATAAGATCACAGGATTTGTGAATTTCTCATATATCTACAACTACGTCTCCATGAAGCTAATCCAGAATAAAGAGGCATTATTTCCACAGGAATAATAATATAGTAACAGTTAGTGCAGAATGTCCCAAACTCAACACCATTGATATTTTAAATAGGATAACTCTTTCTTTTCTTTTCTTTCTCTTTCTTTCTTTCTCTCTCCCTTCCTTCCTCCCTCCCTCCCTTCTTTCCTTCCTTCCTTCTTTCCTTCCTTCCTTCCTTCCTTTTCTTCCTCTCTCTCTCTTTCTTTCTTTCTTTCCTTCTTTCTTTCTTTCTCTTTCTTTCTTTCCTTCCTTCTCTTTTCTCCTTTCTCCTTCCTTCCTTCCTTTCTTTTTTACTTTCTTTTTCTGTTGGAGTAGGGAGGCTTTTCTGTGTATTATAAAATACTTGCACTCTGCCCACCAGAGGCCAGTAACATCTCCCACCCCAAGGTGTGACAACTAAACATGTCTTTAGACACGTCTCCCGGGAGCAAAATTGAATTCAAATGAGAATCAACGAACTAATTTTTACAAAGTGCTTAAAACATTCCACCTCCTACTAAGTGTTCCCAGAAGCAACCTCATTTAATCTTTCAAGAAAATTACTATGAGATAGGAATAATTAGTATACCCATTCTACAACAGAGAAAAAGTTTAAGGATTGCTGAAGGTCACACAGCTGGTAAGTACTGAAAATCAGGCTTTCCTCACTACTCTGTTCTGCAGGTGCTTTGTGGGTGGAAAAGCAAAGCAGCGGGAGCGAAGCAGGTGCCAGGCATTGCTAATGCGAAGGCTCTAGGACTGTCTTCCAGCAAAGGCCAGTGAAGGACAGCCCAGAACTCCTCACAGGACTTCACTAAGGAGGTCACCCTAGGGCAATCAGAACTAATCTATCTTCCTTTTGTTTGTGAGTTTGCCAGCTGTCGGCAGGCCACATGCTTAAGTAAACAAGAAAGATATAAACAGGAAGATGAAAGCCAAAACTAAATTTTGTTGTTATTATTTGTTCTCTTACATTTAGATGTAGCGAACCCACACAAAGTGAGTCTGTTGCCTGGGTGCCAGATTTCAGCCTGGGGTGCCAGACTTAAAATCCAATGACAAATTTTTTTTTATCTTAAAGACCCCTCCATGTCTGGGAGGGCCAGAGAAAGAACTCAGATAGAGCCAGGCTGAAAATGGAGGCTCTGCCTGTGCAAAACTGTTTTGTGAGCAGTCCCCACCTTGTGACATCAGGGACCACAGAGTAAGGATGAGACTCCTCTAGACTTGGCTGATAAAAGATACCGCAACAGTTAGTCTGTCTCAGCAGGATGATTTGGCCAAGGCCAAAGGAGATGTGGCAACAGGGACAAGCAAGAAGGTTCCCAAATATGTGTCCTATTCTGGGAGCAGTAGAAGGAAACCGTAGGAGGAGAGGAAGTCTATGACCATACTAGGAAAATTTTGTTATTGTTGCTATTATTGTATGAGCTTCATTTTGTGTCAAAACTTAGACATGAGGAAAAGCCATCATTTTCATTAAATTTTGATGTGAATTTTTACCCTGAACAATTGAATATCGTTTGATCCTTTGGGTGTGAAAATCATCTCTGAAAACTTTTGGAAACCATCTTTGAAAACCATCCTCATTTACAGGAACAGCCAGAAAAACCAGTGCTCCTGACTCCCACTGTACCACTGTCCTCCTCCTGCAGGATGACAAATGTCTCGTTTGCCTGAGACTGAGGGCTTTCCCAAGATGCAAGGCTTTCAACTCTGAAATCAGGACAATCTCAGGCAAACTGAGACAGGTTGGTCACGTCCCCAACCCAATCCCCTCCTCTACAACCGCCTGGCCCAGCACAGACTGGACCGCCTTGCTCTGGAAATGCCTTGGAGCAGTCAGTCATTTCTCGGCAAGCATTTCTCAGGCACCTATAAATATTCTTCGCGCACCTATTAAGTCCCAGAGGCACTGAAGTGAGAAGGATAATCCTGACCTCACCACGGGACTGACTAGTTGGGCAAACAGAAAGTTAAACCTCTATTGCAGGACTGAGCGAAAGAGCTGTGGGAGGTAAGAGGGAGTCCCCAATATAGACTGGGGTCCCAAGCTTCTCAGAGAAGGTGACACCAGGGCTGAATCTTACAGGGCAAGTAGGAGTCAGGCAGATGCAGAAGGGGGTAGAGGTGGGCAGGAGGCCGCAGACAAGAGGAGGTGTGTGGGGGGGCACCGAAGCTGTAGGAAATGACCCGTGCAGGAGACACTGGTGTAGGACTCCCCTTCCTCGGTCGCGGATCTCAAGCAGCCCCGTTATCCTCCTCCTCGGCTTTTTCTTTAAACCCAAGGGAATTATTTGTCTACTGTCCCCTTGGGCTGCCATCAGCCATGCCATCGGTCTTTCTTTTCCCACCAAAAGACTCTCTTCCTGTGTGGGTCATTCCCAATTGGCTTAGTTTTTAAAGCACAGTCTTTGGAAGCAGGCTGTGCCTGATCCTGGTTTGCTGGTGCAAAATAGATGTGTTTGATCCTAGTCCTATCACTTGCAATAATGTGGCCTACACTGAGTTACTGTATGCCTTTATGCTAGCTTTCCTCAACTGGAAAATGAGGATGAACACAGTCCCCGGCCTAGCAGAGCTGTGAGGATTAACCCAGATGGTACACGCAGAGCTCTTGGAACAGGTCCAGCTCATAGGAAGCCTCTTTATTCCTTCCCTGACCTGCTAGGTCCTTAGGTGGCCCCGGGACCCTTTTGAAGAGTTTATGAGGAATTTTACTTCTGGTAATTAGGGGGATAATGGGGTTTCTAATTATCTGACTTGGAGACGTTACAGTGTAAATAGAAAGATGGTGAAACAGGAAATGAGTTGTTAGCTCCGCCTGCCATAGTAAAGCCTGGAGATGCCTAGAAAGACGGAGAGAAGCTGAACTCAGCACCTAAAGCTGTGGTTCACAATTAGGGCCAATTCTGACTCCTGGGGAACATTTGGATGTCTGGACATTTTTGGTTGTCATAGTTGTGGGGAGTGTTATGGCATCTAGTGGATGGAGGTAAGGGATGCTGCTAAATGTCTTACAACACACAGGACAGCCCCCACAGCAAAGAGTTACACAGCCCAAACTGTCAATAGTGCTGAGGCTGGGAACCTGTGACATAGAGCAAAACTGAGAGAACCCCAGGAGAGACTTGAGGCTATTGTGTCCTGGCATTCAGGGAAAACAGTTGCCTGGATCAGGAGAGAACTGAGGAGCATGATGACATTAGGGCTTTCCCAGAGGCAGGCTCAGAAGGGGAGTGGATGTAGACTAGCTGGGCCACAGGCACCAAGGGCTGTCCAATTTAATAAAAGGATGTCTGTGCTGAATGAGGGCAATCCTGGGCAAAGGGACAGAATGATGCTCTGTGGTGCTGGAACACCAAAGAAAACTGAGAACATTAGACAAAACCAGAAGAAACTTCAGACTATACAGCTGGGAGGTATAACCTGCTGTTATTTAAACCGACCCTGAAGAACACAGGTTTGCAGAACACCGAGCTGGGTGGAGGAGGGCATGTCTTCCCCCAGATAGCTGTGCAAGTGTAGCGATTGAAGAACTCAGTCAGAAATCACAAGACAGCAAATGAGATGTACATAGCACAATAAAAGAGTCAAAGGAAAAGATCCTGTACACATGGAAGCAATCCTACAATCAAATGGAACAGGAAGTTTAAGCTAATGGAATTAGTAGGTTGAATAAGGGAATTTATAGGGCGTCATTATAGATAAACTTTATTTTTTTTTCTCCTAGTGTCCCTTTAAGCCTACTGAGAAGGAGAAGCTCTTGCTTTCCTCCTCTAAAAAATTTGGTCTTTCACAACAGTAGCAAGTTTCGTGGTCACTTTGAATACCCAGCACAACATTTTAATTAATACCTCAATCTTGATACAAATCTTCCACCATTCCCCAGCTAGTGCTGGTTGCAGGAGGGTGGCTGCCTTCAGAGAGGTGGAGCAGAGTCCTTCTCTTTCCCCCAGCATTTCTTTTTCTCCCCAAGCTTGACAGCCATAATTTCTGGTCTTGCCAGTATCAAAGCTGAGGGAAAGAAGATGGAAAGTTCTCATTTGATGATGCTATTGTTAGATGGTTTTGCTGTCTCTGGTCTAGCTGATGTTTAACACTGACACTTTCTCTCATGGAGAAACTCATGGCCTCATCAAAAGCTCCCTGACTGAACCTCTTCAACTGCAACTTCTGTGTTACAGAAAAAGCATCCCATTCTTTTAACCATTGACTCCACTTGGCCCGGGATTTGGGGGGGAACCATTTCACTTAGGCTCTGCGCCCTTCCAGAGGGGCATCTGGAGCAGAACTTAACATGACTCTAAGGTTCCATAAGAAATACTAAAGCATCACTTGCTTGGACAAACTCTGGGAGTGTAAGTCAATTCCAAAACAGTGGTAATTTTTCTTTACTCCTCTATTAAAGCAAGTTCCTACTCACTTCTCTTGCTTTCTAACATGAGAGTCATATATCTGTTCTCTGTTTCCCATTGAATCCAGAAATTGCACATTAAACTAAACAAAAATTAGTATTAAAGATATCTCACAAGTTTGAGGTAAAGCAACGACATCTCTCGTCACTCTATCCCAGTCTCTACTTTCTTGACTTTTTTTTTTTTTTTTTTTTTTTTTTAGACAGAGTCTCGCTCTGTCACCCAGGCTGGGGTGCAGTGGTGCAATCTCAGCTCACTGCAACCTCCAACTCCTGGGTTCAAGGAATTCTCCTGCCTCAGCTTCCTGAGTAGCTGGGACTACAGGCACATGCCACCACATCAGGCTAATTTTTTGTATTTTTAGTAGGGATGGGGTTTCACCGTGTTAGCCAAGGTGGTCTAGATCTCCTGACCTCGTTATCCACCTGCCTCGGTCTCCCAAAGAGCTGGGGATTACAGGCGTGAGCCACCGCACCCAGCCTCTTGACTCTTTTATATTCTCCTTGATGAGGGAGTTTGGAGTAATGCAACTAACTTTTTAATATTACTTCTGAAAATCTTCATCATGGCCTGATCTTCACTTTCAAATTTTATTTCTTTTGTATTTTGTAAGCAAAGAACAGATGACTGAGAAAAGCCAACTGGAGATATATAGATATAGATGTATATACATACACACAAACATACACACACATGTATATATGTTGAGCATTCCTAATCTGAAAATCTAAAATCTGAAATGCTCCAAAATCTGAAGTTTTTGAGCACTGACATGATGCCACAAGTGGAAAATTCTACACATAAGTACTGAACACAAACTTTGTTTTATGTATAAAATTATTTAAAACATTATATAAAATTACCTTTGGACTATGCATATAAGCTATATATGAAACATAAACAAACTTCATGTTTAGAATTGAGGTCCATCCCCAAGATATCTCATTATGTATATGCAAGTATTCAGAATTTTTTTTTAAGAAACATTATTCAAGACGTCTCTGGTCCCAAGCATTTTGGATAAGGATGCTCTCTCTCTCTCTCTCTCTCTCTCTGTGTGTGTGTGTGTGTGTGTGTGTGTGTGTGTGTGGTTGGGGGGTGGTGGTGCTGTGAAAATTCAACCTGTGAGTTAAGTAGCAAAATCAATGAAACCAAAGATCAAATTAGTAGGCAGGATGGAAAAGGATGCCCAAATAAAAAATATGCAAAAGGAATATAGAAATAAAAAAATACCAAAGTTATGAGATATAGCGGATAGATATAACTGCCTACTTCTGCCCAATAGGAGTTTCAGAGCTATGGGAGGCAATATTTGAAGACATAGCAACTAAGAATGATCAGAAGTGAGGATATAACACCTTACATAGAAAGAAGTAGAGAGTACTGAGCTGGATACAAATAAGAAAAACTATACATACGTATATTATAGCAAAATTTAGGAGCAATAAATGCAAAGAGAAAAAAATTCAAGCTTCGAAAGAGTAAAAGTGGTTTACCTAAAAAGAACAAAATTCAGGTTGGCACTAGACTTTTTGACAATACATGTTCTAGCACATTCAAAGTATTGAAAGAAAAAATAATGAACTTCGAATTATAGCCACTTAAACTTTCACTGAACATGTGAAAAAAATATATTTTCAGGAATACAAAGTTGCCAATAATTTGTCACATTAAATGTGAGTTCTCTGAATAACTCAAATGACTCCTTCATGAAGAAGATAAATTAATCCAAGCAGAAGCAATGGAATATGGAAGCAAGAGTGCACAAAGAAATAACCTGTTTAGTAATATATAAATTAGAAATGACTATAAATTTATATTTACGTACAGTAAATATTTTAATATATTTTACATACATATTATAAAATCTGGAATCAGAAGTTTAAGGGTTTAAGAAATAGAGAAGAACATGGGGACAGTGAATGTGTGTTAGAGTTTTCATCATTTTCAAGTGGAAGACATGACTATTGATAAGCTTTAAACTTTAAAAGGGAAAATTAAGACTATGTATGGATCTGTATAACTTCAAACTATCAGTGAAAAAATTTTAAATAAATTAAATTTAAACATTTATCTTTTTAAATAAATACAATAAAGTATAAAAAGTAATTTTAAAAACATTTTAAATATAAAATAAAATGTCAGAAATAAGTCCTAATACAGAAGAAATTACAATAACTGTAAATGAGTTAAACTCTAATTGAAAGAGAATTTAAGCTCTGATTTTAAAAATAACCCAGCAGTATACTACTTACAGGAGACATTGAAAAAATAAATGTATATTAAAATGTTGAAAACATAGGTTTTGAAAAAGTTACAATAGGCCAAAATAAACCAACAGAAAGCTAAAGTAGCAATTTTAATTTCAGATATAAGGTAAAAAAAAGGTCAAAAGTGACAAAAACAGCAGAAGAATCAAATAAACACAATCAGAAAATAATAACCCACTGATCCCATGGAAATACAAATAACCATCAGATAGTACTATAAATACCTCTATGCACATAACTAGAAAACCTAGAAGAAATGGATAAATTCCTAGACACACACACCCTCCCAAGAATGAACCAGGAAGAAACTGAATACCTGAATAGACAAATAATGAGTTCTTAAATTGAGGCAGTAATAATAGCCTACCAACCAAAAACGAAAACAAAAAACCCAGGACCAGATGAATTCACAGCTGAATTCTACCAGAGAGACAAAGAAGAGCTGTTACCATTTCTACTGAAACTATTGCAAAAAATTGAAAAGTATGGACTCCTCCCTAACTCATTCTACGAGGTCAGCATCATCCTGATACCAAAACCTGGCAGGATACAACAAAAAGAAACATCAGGCCAATATCCTTGATGAACATTGATGCAAAAATCCTCAATAAAATACTGGCAAACCAAATCCAACAGCTCATCAAAAAGCTTATCCACCCCAATCAAGTTGACTTCATCCCTGGGATGCAAGGTTGGTTCAACATATGCAAATCAATAAGTGTGATTAATCACATAAACAGAACTAAAGACAAAAACCACATGATTATTCCAATAGAGGCAGAAAAGGCCTTAAATAAAATTCAACATCCCTTCATGTTAAAAACTTGGTATTAAAGAAACTAGGTATTGAAGGGACATACTTCAAAATAATAAGAGCCTTATATGACAAACCCACAGTCAATGGCATACTGAATGGACAAAAGCTGGAAGCATTCCCCTTGAAAACTGATACAAGACAAGGATGCCTTCTCTCACCACTCTTGCTAAACATCGTATTGGAAGTTTTGGCCAAGGCAATAAGGAAAAAGAAAGAAATAAAGGGTATTTAAACAGGAAGAGAGGAAGCCAAATTATCTTTGTTTCTGGATGACATGATCCTATATTGAGAAAACCCCATCATCTTAGCCCAAAAGCCTCTTAAGCTGATGAGCAACTTCAGCAGTCTCAGGATGCAAAATCAATATGCAAAAAACTGCTAGCATTCCTATACACCAATAACAGGCAAGCAGAGAGCCAAATTATGAATGAACTCCCATTCACAATTGCTACAAGGAGAATAAAATACTCAGAAATACAGCTAGCAAAGGAAGTGAAGGACCTCTTCAAGGGCAACTACAAACTGCTGCTCAAGGAAAACAGAGAGGACACAAACAAATGGAAAAGCATTCCATGCTTATGGATAGGAAGAATCAATTTTGTGAAAATGGCCATACTGCCCAAAGTAATTTATAGATTCAATGCTATTCCCATTAAACTACCCTGACATTCTTCACAGAATTAGAAAAAACTATTTTAAAATTCATATGGAACCAAAAAAGAGCCTTAATAGCCAAGACAATCTTAAGCAAAAAGAACAAAGCTGGAGGAATCATGCTACCTGTCTTCAAACTATACTACAAAGCTACAGTAACCAAAACAACATGGTACTAATACAAGAACATTGATACATAAACTGATGCATAAACATTGGCCTATGTGGACCAATGGAACAGAATAGAGAACCCTGAAACAAGACTGCACACCTGCAAACATCTGGCCTTTGACAAACCTGACAAAAATAAGCAATGGGGAAAAGATTCCCTATTCAATAAATGGTGCTGGGAGAACTAGCTAGCCATGTGCAGAAAATTGAAACTGAACCCCTTTCTTACATCATATACAAAAATTAACTCAAGATGGTTTAAAGACTTAAATGTAAGACCCAAAACTATAAAAACAAAAAACCCTAGATGAAAATCTAGGCAATACCATACAGGACACAGGCACGGGCAAAGATTTCATGATGAAAATGCCAAAAGCAATTGTAACAAAAACGAAAATTGACACATGGGATCTAATTAAACTAAAGAGCTTCTACACAACAAAAGAAGCTATAATCAGAGTGAACAGACAACCTACAGCATGGGAGAAAACTTACAGAATGGCAGAAAAAATTTGCAATCTATCCATCTGACAAAGGTCTGATATCCAGTCTACAAGGAACTTAAATACTAATTTGCAAGAAAAAAAAAAACAACCCCGTTAAAAAGTGTGCAAAGAACAGGAGTAGACACTTCTCAAAGGAAGATATACATGCGGCCAATAAACATATGAAAAAAAGCTCAACATCACTGATCATTACAGAAATACAAATCAAAACCACGATGAGATGCCGTCTCACTCCAGTCAGAATGTGATTTTTAAAAAGTCAAGAAACAACAGATGCTGGCAAAGTTGCAGAGAAAAAGGAACACGGACCCAGAAGTCTTTTCCAGAAAGGCTAATGCTGGCTGCAAGGTTAGCAAAATGAGGTTATCCAGTACATCAACATGAACTTAAAGTAGCATTAATAAAGGAATAATGTTTTCAAAACAGAGAATGTTCTGGAAAGACATTGGGAATGGCATGGACATAAGGAGAAACCCAGAGAGGCATGCAGATATGAAGAATCAGTCACAAATGAAGCGCTAGGATAAAGAAAGGGGTAAGAAAGCTTAGGACGAGAAGATTTTCTTAAGATTTTTGTTGTAAATATATTTGGACAATATGTGGATTTTATAACAGTAGTTTTAATTTCTGTAAAATTTTGCAAATGTAATTCTTTCCAACCCAATTTACCAAGACATTACCTCACTGTACGCACTGGGAGAGCCTATTCCTTTCTGATATTTGGCCAGGAGATAGTTCAAATAAAAAGACCCTATGAGTAAGTTAAACCATATTAAATCAATTTCAGGTTTTTAGGACCTCAAATCCCTCTTTTCTTTGTATCACTCCACTTCATTTTGTTTGTTCATGTGACTCCTAAAATGAGAATTTTAAAAATAGTATAAACTATGGAATATATAATTATAGAATATGTAACTATATGGAATATGTAATTATATATGTAATTATAATATGTAATTACATATGGAACATATAATTATACAGGATATGTAATCATAGAATACTACACAGCCATGAAAAATTATGCTGTAGAAACATGTTTCTTAAAGAATGGTTTGAGAAATAACTGCATCATAATTGACTAGGGATGCATATGAATAACACAGACTCCTGGATACTACCCCAGATTTATTTGTTTAAGATCTCTGTTCAGAAGAATTAAGAAGAGGTGGCTGAGCATCCTTCTCAGGTGATTCTTGAGCTTGGTAAAGGTTTAGGCACACTGTAGTAGAAAAAGATTTAATGTTATGAGAAAGTGTTTTTATATAATATGTGTAGTATAATTCCAATTCTGTAAAACAGAAAAATACATTAAAATGCTCAGAATATAGGTTAGAAAATAGAGTGATATCCATCAAATGTTAGTAGCAGTTATTTCTGCAGTGTAGAATAATAATTTATTTATTTTTTCCATGTTTTCACTTTCCAATTTTTCTACAATGGACACAGGTTGATATTATATTTGGTAAAGAAAAAAAAAAAAACCTTAGTTTTCCTTAAAATATGGAGATTTGTATGGATTCTGAGGAAAGTCTTCTTGACAGCAGCTTGTTGTAAAACAAGAATAAACAGAGTCAGGAAGAAGGGAACCTGAGGAGGACGGAGCAGAAACAAGAAAAATGATCCTCCTGAGTCAAGAGGGGTGGGAGAGGCGGCTTTGGGGGCAGGCGAGAAGGAGACTTCAGCCCTTCAGCCCCATGAATTACATTTTAGATAAGTACGCAAAGCCACATTTTTAAAGCCTTTTACGTTTGGAAGAAACATCTCATAGGAAAAAGGTTAAACCACAAACTATAGATTCCATTCTCTGTGTTGTTTTATTTCCACTGAAAGCTACTCCTTGTCAAGATGTATTTACTGAGAAAATATTTTTCACGTCTCACAGAGGAAGAAGGGAACTTTCTCTGACTTTTGCAGAGCAATGGTGAATAAATACTCACTAGCTACCTACCATGTGCCTAGCTCCGTGCTCTGGGCTGCAAGAGATAAAAGGAAAGTTGAGTCAGATCTCTTTCTTATGCTTATTTTGCATCAAGAAGATTATAATCTGGTTGCGGAAATGCAACCCACAAACTCTAAGCAGTTAGCACAGTGGCGTTGAAATTTGCGGATGAGAATAATAGCACACAGGAGGGCTACCCTGTGCTTGGGAGAGCTCTCTGAGGGGCTCATGCACTGAACTGAAGGAGGATTTTTCAAGATGAAGCATGAGTCACAATGTTTTCCGACAACTTCTTGGCAACTTGTGGTTTTGATGGGGAGAGTATTACCAGTTGTATCCAATTTAGGGAAAGAATAGTTTCTCTGAATCTTGTTTCTGAAGTATCAAATATACACATATTATAGTGAGGAAATAAATGATAGTAGTCAATGCACCAAACCATTTTGAAAACTTGCCTTACTTTAATATTTTATAGTTGGCTAGCGTAGATACTTTTGTGCAGCATTTATAATCAATAAATATACATTTTGCTAGGTACTGTGCTAAGTATTGGGAAATATTTGTTATATCAGATTTTATTTAGATACCAAATGCTTTGCATTTATTTGGTCTCCTATTGAGAAAGCCAAAAAAGTTTAAACATTCCTATCCCATCAATATCGCCTTTCAGGTCTTTTCCAATCCCAAGATTAAACAGCTGTATCAATGACTCTGTCCCCAGCGGAGTACAAAACAAAAACAACTGCAAGTGTATGTAACACTTTGCACTTCAGTGCATCAGTGGCAGAAGAAAATCAATAGAACAAATAAGCATAGGGTACCACCGTTAAACTGCACACAAATACCTGTCCATTATAAAGTAACATTGGGAAAATATTTAGAAAAGTGAATTTATCATTGTAAAATTGCAATACCTACCCCATTGATTTTCCCAACATTGTCTTGAAATAGAAAGTGGAAATAGAAATTCATTTTCCTAGGCTGGGTGCAATGGCTCACGCTTGTAATCCCAGCACTTTGGGAGGCTGGGGGGGGTGGATCACCTGAGGTCAGGAGTTCGAGACCAGCCTGGCCAACATGGTGAAATCCCATCTCTGCTAAAAATACAAAAAGTAGCCGAGCATGGTGGTGGGCGCCTGTAATCCCAGCTACTCAGCAAGCTGAGGTGGGAGGATCACTTGAATCCAGGAAGTGGAGGCTACAGTGAGCCAAGATTGTGCCACTGCACTCCAGCCTGGGTGACAAAGTGAGACTCTGTCTCACACACACAAAAAAAGGAAAAGAAATTCATTTTCCTGTTTTACTGATAGAATACATGAGATGTTAAATGCTGATTATCTGTGGCTATGGAAGGCATGGAAAAAATATAACTGTGTTCAAAGCAACTGGCTGATTTAGTTGTTTTAGTGAAAGAAGTGGCAAAACCATTGGGGGGGGGAAGTTGCCAATTCAGTGAAGCGTTCAATCTCAGTAGCTGTTTCACTGGTTTGACTTACTCTGCGACAGTCAATATCAAAGCCATGAGGAGATTTCAATTTGGCTTTTTATTCAAGATAGCGAAGCAGTGGGTTGGTTCAGTTAAACAACAAGAACAAAATGGTCAATTCAATAAGGGAAAGATTATGAAATCACTTGTCTAATTTAAACAGGAAAACAAAAATGAAGAATTGTTTGAAGTTTCAAACAAGGTTGAGGAATTATCCTATTATCGAATATATCTGATGCCTTTCTAATCATCCAAATTACCAAATAAACATTTGGTAAATTTGCCATTCTAATCATCCATTTACCGAATAAACATTTCTTTTTGAATAAATAAGCCTACATATGACACTCAGGCTCTAATGGGTTCTGTATTATTCTCTAATATAAGTCTATTTTCTAGAATTCTCTATGTTCTCTTCTCTTCATTCCTGGGCCCTCTTTCCTTCTGTCCCTCTCCTGTGCACAAGGTGGCCTGCACTCATTTTCCACAATGGCTCCTTGAGGAAAAGTAAAGCAAGAGGAGGCTCTGACAGCCTCAACCAAGATCACTTCCTGCTGTTTATGGGTGTTTGTGTGAATGAATGTGAAGGTCAGAGAAGTTTTATGATATTGCTCTCACTGGTTCCAATCCCAGCACACCTCATTTTGAAGGCCAGAGGTTGTGATCTTGAGTAAGTAACTAGGCCTTTCTGTAAAAAAGGGGTACAATAATACCTGCCTGGTAGCTCCCTGAGCAAAGCTGGTTATTTTCTCAGAGCTCAGTTTCCTTCTTCATACAATGAATGTGGTAAGAATACTCACCCTGCTGAGTCTTAAGTCAGATATTACACCAAGGGCTTTCCATATATCATCTCATTTAATCCTCACAACAATCTCATTAGACAATCATAATTATCATCCCGATTTTACAGATGAGAAAACAGACACAGATGTTTCGTAAGCTACCCGAGGTTATATACAAGTAAGTGACAGAGGCAATGATTAAGCCTGAGTCTATCTGATGATACTCAACTCTGTGCTCCTAATTCACACACAGTACTTTCTCCTCCTTACACACATGCCAAATAGAAATACAGCTTTCATATCATATGTAGGTGGCCAGAATCAAGGGCCCAATAAGCCCCAGGGCTGCAAACACATACTTTTGGAGAACAAACCTTTTCCCATTTCAGTTGCTATCACTCATGCAGCACAGACTTTTAGGAGGAAGAACTTCAGGTAGATTAGCCTCTGCCTATGAGACTGGATACTATGGAGAAAGCCAAAAGGCAGTGATCCATGCCTGGGCATGTTCTTTCTCAAAAGAAGTTGCTGTTCCAATTGGTTAGCATCAGACCAGCCTGATGATCCACAGCTTGTATGCATGATCCTTCTCTCAGGGAGCATCCCAGCAGAGCAATGACAGGCACTTCTCTCCCACCTTCCTCCTAAGGAGGCTTAGCAACCCTCCCACTGCTTGGGAACCCTATCTCAGGGTTAGACAACCAGGCCTCAGAGGGAGAACTCCCACCCAACACGTTCCCAGGTTTGCTTACAATTAATTGCCTTCCTCCATGGGAATTTCTCTGGGCACATCCCTTTCACATGGCCTTGTGGAATCAGTCCTTCTGTGCCAGTTCAAGTATCATCACATTGTAGAGAACTGCCCAAAGCTATGCAGCCAGAGAGGAAGGGACAATGCCTCTCTTTGAGCCCTCGCCACCTCCCATCATGCCTTTATATCCCCTTCCCCAGGTTCAGCACTGCTCGCTACAACAGACCCCATAGTCAGTTGCCCTCCTTGCCCACGTGCCTGTAACCTTCTTAGTGACTCCTTCCCCACACCAACATGTATCAATCTCAGGTCCCATTCCCAGATAATCTGATAGAGAAATTTATTCTGCTCTGATGATGACTGAACAAACTACTAAAGTCTTTCATTTTTATGATGAAATTTTTTCCCTTTGATGCCCCCAGAGTGCATAGCGATATCCATATATAAAAAGAAGTCATTTCTTCAGCTTTTTCTCATGTCCTAGAACAGATTTCCCTAGAACCTTGATAGAAGGTTCTCAGTACTGCTTGTGGGAACAGAAATTAATGTCCTGTCTTTAGCTCGCCCGTGTGTTCTTGGGAACTCATGCCCTCTGCGTCAGTAAAAAGGGCCACTGAAGAGTGTATCCAAATTGTTTACTGCATGTTTAACTGGAACTGATAGACAAAATATAGAGTTTTTTCTTTGCAAGAAATTTACATCACTATGTGCTCATTTTTTCACCGTCTGTGAATGCTGCACATTTGTTTAAACAATTTTTTAACGTAGTATAAGGAAAACTTTCCAGACGTGACTGGGACTAGAGGCATAATTTAACATTAGGTTATATTCACACTGGCAAAGAGAAATGGTGAGTTAAAGCAATTATTCAGATAATTTGGGTAAAATGGCCCTGTTTCTGTTACAAAGGAAATAGCATTTTGTTAGGGTCAGAATTTTGCAGGTTGGCTGTTAATCCTGTTTTCCCACTCCCTACTTTGTGTGTGAAAATTATTATTCAATTTGAATTGATTTTGTTTTTCTCGGGAAGGTAGGGGCATTAGGAAGGAACGGAGAGAAAGAAATGGGGAAAACAACGGAATTTCATTCATACAACTGGGACCACATCCAGTTTAAGTCCCATACAGGTTTCATTTCTGTGTTTTAAACCATTCCAAAATCTTCACCTTGGTCTGGTAATTAGATAAACCGAGACAAATGAGCCGACTGGTCCCGTGGTCCTTTAATCACAATGGCTCCAGAACAAATGCTTCCTCTCCCAATAATACCCACATGCCAGATCCAAAAGACATTCATCTCAACATGCTGGTTTTCTGGGCGCCAACCGGCCCAGGTGATTGAATTTGTCTCCCATTTGCAGCATAAATGTGCTCTCTATCACCAGTCATTTCAAAGCAGAAACATTGCTTTAAGTTTGGCACGGCATAGGTGAGAGCCTGCCTCATTCGGGGATGATAGCTCCTTTCACAAGCCTTATTATTGGCGTAATCATTCTTTCAGATGGATCCCTGGAGGCTTTTGCCTTCCCTCGATGCTGTGCATTTTCTCTGATGGGTTTTAAAAATAAACAACAAAAAGTTTCCTAAAGTTAAGGAATACTTATAGTTGGCAGCACTGTCAAGAATATTCAAGGATCATGGAGACAGAAGGCAGAACGATGGTTGCCAAGTGCTGGGGGTAGGGAAGGGGAGCTATTGTTTAATGGGTACAGAGTTTCTGTTTGGGAAGATGAAAAATTTTGGGGATGGATCGTGGTGATTATTGCCCAACAATGTGAATGTACTGAATGCCACTGAACTGTACACTTACCTACGGTGAAAATGATCATTTTTATGTCATGTATATTTTATGACAATAAAAACATTAAGAAAAAAAAGAGAAGAATCAAGTCCTTTTCCAGCATTGGTGAATATTTTATGAAATAGTTTCTATTGTCATGGAAATGTTCCTTGAGCTTCCCCCACCGCCCTCCGTATTGACTTTTCTGTCCCACTCAAGGTCTGTTGCTGCTGCCTTGGTCTGTGGTTGCTTTGTATTTTCACTGTGCAAAGGTCAGGCCGCAGATGCAGAGAGGCGGGACCTAGGCTATGTGGAATAAAACTGAAAATAAGAGTGGCTCTCCAGATTGACTGTCTACAAAAATAGGACAAGGGTTATGCCTGTGGATTTAGTCATGACTCAGGCCACTGGAAATCTAGAGCACCTAACTGTTTTGAAATGTGTGTGGAGAACTGGGAATTCCTCCAGGGTTTGATGGAGTTTCAGCCAGACCCTTAGATCACCTTCCCCTGACCCCTGTGGATATGCCTTGCCTTGGGCATTTTCTCAGACCATCTAATTATTGGTTAGGTCTTTAATACAGTGACTTGGTCAATAGGCCTTGTTTTGCATTTAAACAAAGTGGGGAAAAAAAGGTTCATCAAATAAAAGTATTTCTTTCCAGATAATTTATAGGATTTTGTTTATTTTGTAAGATTGTGGTTGTTTTACTGGTTTGTTTCATTTTAGTTATTTGCATATCAACAACATTCATCAGGATGTTTTAACAAAGAGATGGAACTGACAGTAGAGTCAAATACGGTCTTTACAAAGATAGTCATAAATACTTTAGAATGTTCTTTAAAACAAATTCCTTACTTGAAAAAAAATGCAATTCCATTTTTTGCAATCCCTAAGGAATTTTGCTTAAGTGCAGTACATTGCTCCAAATGGAAAACAAAACGAGAATGGAGTTGAGATGCTAAACACCCAGCAGAATGAAGATGGTGTTAATGCTCACTCACACCTTCTGCTCTGCCATTCTTTCCACAGTTAAGTAGTTACCCAACAGCAGTGGCTGACACCGGTACCTGTGCTCCTGCATCAAAATCTCACTTAATGAGACCTACTTGTGTGTAACAACTGCTGTTTTGAATAATTTCTGCAGACAAGATGAAGTCATTATGTATAGGCATAGCATCTTTTTCAAATTATTAATTTGAAAAGCTAAAAACGGCCCCCAGCCAATTCGAAGCACGAACATCCAAAAATATGCAACGTCTGTTAGAGTTTTTGCCAAACCTTCTGAAAATGACACTTAAGCCTATCTCTGAAAGATTCAGGATCTGCAGGAGAAATAAAAGTTTACATAACTGACTGTGCTCTCAGTAAATAGACTGTGTGCATGAAAAAGACACTTCAATTGTGAAAACAAACAATAAGTACTTTAGGATTTCATTTATTAATAACTATTCAAGTCATTAACTTTTAAATTATCCCCTCAATCACTGAGCCACAATTTAAATGTTTTTCTACTTCTACCCACCTCGTCTTACCCTTCCAGAGATATTTCTTTTCTCCTATGAACCTGCCTGGGGCTACTCCAAGCATATTTACATTTTATCAAATGCATCAGTAAATATAGACAATTTATAATTTTCCCGGACTTGGACCTCAGAACATTGGCTTTAAATCTCTGTTTCTTCATATCTGAATCCACAACATCCCTCCTCCTCCATTCACGCCCTCCACCCCAAAATAAAAATAATTCTAAGAGGTGCCGAGACCTCACAATGATGAGTGGAGGAGAGTTGAGTTAATAGCATATTAACTGGAACTTTAAATGAAAGAGACACTTTTAATAACTAACTCCATCTCTCCCATAGAAGCCAAATCTGACAGTCTTGATGAGAAAAAAATGTCATCTTGTTCATGAATGGTTTAGTACCTTACCTGCATCTGAAATCTCTATGTGCTCAAAGGAAATAGATGGATTCTGTTTCAAGAAAGAAATGAGATGACAATTTAGATGGTGTCATTGACTGACCTCCAGGAGAGATCAAGAATTGATTACCAAACATCATTTGATAGGTACATAATACATTGCCTGGAAAGAGAGAAAATCAAATGAAATATCCTAATAATGTCCTGGACTGCCCAAGAATGAAACAGGGAAAAGAGAAGAGAAAGATACAGCTGGCCTTACACAGGGGTTTGTGTAGTCTTTTCAATTTTCATTAAACCGCTGAGGAAGATAAGGAATATCAAGAGTTCCTTAAAATATATATATTGTACTTCACGCCTAATAGGAGCAACTGTGATTATAGAAGGCCGGTTCAACACAATGAGAATGGCACTTCCTTTTTTTTTTTTTTAATAAGAGAGAGAGAGAGGTACTTCCTTTAAAACCATTTTTTTTTTCTAATTCCTATACATCACAGTATCTTCAGTCTTATTAATATCTTTTGACTGTTTTGTTTCTTGGCTATTTTATTTTAATATCAGATTCTCAATTCTGTCTTTAGGCTCCTAAAAGCTACTTAAGCCTTTGGCACTTACTTTGTAGTGAGTCCTTTTTCACATCTGGAATTTCATAAAAGAGAACATTTCAAGGGCCCATTAGGTATAGTCAGCTGTTTGCTGAGCTATTTCAAATGGAAAATTGATCCAAAATCACCCATGTACTGCTTCACCTTTTAAAACTCTTTTCTAGAAAAAAGGAAATAAAAAGAACTAAAATGAATGTGTGTGTGTGTGTGTGTGTGTGTGTGTGTCTGTTGAGTAAGGACATGTGAATGGTAAATCATTTTTTCAAGTTGCAGGTCAATGTTCATAATATTGGTAGCTGGTTCTACTACTCCCAAATTATTTCTAAAAACTATACGATAGAATGTCTACATAAAACATTCTGTGAGCCATTGCTTGTCGGACTTGGGTTTCGTCATCCAAAGTCTTACGAGGTAAACTAGAAAAGTTTATTGTTTCTTTTAGGAAAAAAAAAGTTTAAGTAAAGAAACACTCAAGTGAGGTGTTAGTAACAGCATGAAGCACTTCATTAGTCACAAGAACCTTAAATATCCATCATTCCATGTTCAGGTTACAGGTAGCCCATAACTTTGAGGCAGCCCTTTAGGCCACAGCCTCGGTTTGCTACTGTGTAAATTGCTTTTCCAAAATACTGGTCTGAATTTTAACTTTCTCAGGCTGTCTCTGTCCTGAACAGTTGTAGATATGGTTTGAAGCTCTCTTCCTACCACTCTTTGTTCTTGATGTCCATGTCCCTGTGACTTCCAGTCTTCACTAATTTGCACTCTTATTTGGGAATAGAAAACACTAGATGCAATTTTTTTTTCTTCCCACTCTGACTGTGACAATTCAAGTATAAATGAATAGAATAGGAGCACTATAACTGCATGTGACCAGGTCATGGAACAGATAGGACATTTTCACACAAAGTATAATATGAAACATCCAAAGTCCAGAAGCTTAATCTAGTATGCTGCAGTGCCTATGTTTCATAACACATAATGGTGAACATTCTGCATAACTGCAGCCCCTACTAATTATATTTCTAATCCATTTTAGTTTTCTTCTTTTGTTGCCCTGAGAATAATAATTTGCAAATATGACAAATCAAAAAATAAACTAGGGTGGGATTAGAGATGATTTTTATTTTACGTTTTTCTGTGTTTTTCAAGTTCTATATAATTAATACGTATTACTTTTGAAATCAGAATAAGAATGGAAAACCAGAGAAAGATAAGAAATTAACCAATATACAAAAGTTAAAATTCATCTTACTCTGAGCACATGGCTGGATTTCAGAAGCCCAGGAAGATTTAAAAATCAAGCATTTATTTCTAAAAATAACAGCTCAGAACATAAGAACATACAATTCTGTATGAAAAATATTGCATTTGATAAGTTCAATGTTTTTGGTTTTTCTGTCTTTAGGTATTTTTCACTTCTTTTTGTAGGGAATATTCTTCTAATCTGCTTCACTTAATGGAAGATGTTGAGTCTGACATTCTTTTGTTTCATGATATCGCTCATATATTACTACCTGACATGTTATCTATCTAGCTATACTTATTTACTTGTCAATTTCTTCCTCCACTGAAATGTGCCACCCAGGAGGGCAGGGACAATGCCGATTTTTCTTTGCTCTGTCTCTCAGAAGCCTGAAATGGTGCACAGCACAAAGAAGGTGCTCAGTAAAGAAACATCTGAGGAATGATTGAGTGAATAAATATGCCTGCTTAGTGTTGGGAATTGAAGAAGTAAATAAACAGCAAGATCAAAAGGAAAGACCTATTGACAAGTCACCGAAATACAGACCCTGTTACCTTAGATGAGTCAGTTTAGCAGGACTGATCTTTAGTCTTGCAGACCAAAAATAAAAAAATAAGTTGAAAACAGACATTTACCAATATATCACATGTAGATCACATAAGTGGGTACAGATCAACATCCAGTAAGTTTACAGGAGACTAAAAGATAAGCTGGAATGTAAAGTTAGTAATTTAAATGTGAACTTGGTGGAACTATTACACTAAGCAAGCGTGGACTCATGAGTTGTAGTCCTAAAGTCCCTTTATTTTTGCTTTCCTCCATCACTTTAAGTGTGTATTCCATGGGTCTGTTTCTTCCTTTGCTCCTGGATGAAAATTCAGAAAGACCAAACAACTTCTCTGGTCATTCCTAAGTAATGAATAGAAGCCCGACAGTCAGTTCAAGTGGAAAACACAGCCTCAGTTCATTCATTAGGATGTCCAGCAGCATAGAAAGCTGATACTCTTAAGCTTATTCCCTTCCCCAGCCTCAGTCTGATCATAGACATGAAACCTGCAGCCAAAGGCAGCTTTGGTCAATTTCTCTGTTTTCTCTTCTGAGTTGCTACCCCTGTGAGTAGCAGGTTTGACCTTTCCAGGCAGGAGCAGGAAGAGAGCCGAGAGGTAAGGTGCATATTCTTCCTGGACTGGTGCTGCAGTGTTATTCTACAGCATGTTGACTATTTTTCAATAGGGGCAGGAGTAACAGCACTCCACCATCATGGGCAGAGGAGAAGGAGAGAGGAGGAGTATTTCATCTTCATTCAGTTCCCTTAACAAAAGATAAATACACGTGTATATTCTGGCTGCTGCCAGAGATTTCTTTTAGAATTCCTAGGCACCTGTTATGTGTTGAGTTGCATCTTCTCCACCCCCAACCAAAAAAAAAAAAAAAAAAAGATAAAAATAGCAAATTGGTGTCATAAACCCCAGTACCTCAGAATGTGACCTTATTTTAAATTGTAGATATAATTAGCCAAATTAAAATGAGGTAGACCCTTAACCCAATATAACTGGTATCTTTGTAAAAAGAGGGAAATTTAGACACAGAGACCCACAGAGAAGAAGACCTTGTGAAAATGGAGGCAGAGATTAGAGGTCTACTGCCTGCCGCTACCAAAAGCTGCAGGAGACAAAGAAGGATCCTTCCCTAGAGGCTCTGGAGGAAGCGTGACTGTGCCAACACCTTGATTATAAACTTCTAGCTTCCAGAACTGTGAGACAATATATTCCTGTTGATTTAAGCCATCCAGCTTATGGTATTTTGTTACAGCGGCCCTAGTAAATGAATACAGTGTTCAAGAATCTACTTCTAGTTTCTTTCCCTTTACACATGGAGGCAGCCCTTTTGGACTGGATATGAGATAACCCCACCTCTGCTGGCTCTCACTAGCACAAAGGTCCACATCTGGCCTGGGAAATATTCCTGCATCCTTCTGCCCCAAGAACCCTGGGAAGGCTGTCACTTTCCAAGCCAAAATCCTTAATTCTGCACCACACACCTCTTCAGTCAAGCTCATATGCTTTAGATTTCTTAGATATGATTCAGAAACCATTCCCCCAAATGGCAGAGGACGTATCTCACGTCTCATGAAGCAACTAGACGAGACTAATGAGATACTTTGAAACCCAATTTGAACCTTCCATGATGGAGAATCTGACTGCCCAGTTCTGGGTCTCTTACCACCCCTGCAAACAACTGTGGCCCGAAGGGCAAGCTGGTATACTACAAATATGGCATGCAGGACCAACCATGGTGGGTTGGGTGGGGGAAGGCTCAGAGAAGGGTCTATGGGCTGAGCAGGCACACCAGAAGGGGTCAAGGGCACACCCTTGAATGGAACAGAGTCAGGTTTTCTTGTTTCTCAGACAGTTCTGGATACTTTGAGCCTCTCTGGCTCTCCAATACCCATTTTTGTATTCCATGCAGACTCCTTCCTTTTGCTGATATATTTTTAGCTAATGCCATTAATTTGGCTATGGTCTATCTCTCTCTAGGTCCCTAGGTAGCCTTCTGTCTCTTTAAAGTAATTTTGCATATATTTGATTTCAGACATTAGTGTTTATATAATTAAACTAAGTTCTTGGGGAGTATAAATGGTGCAACTTACATTCATTTAGTTGCAAAACCTCAGTAATACTTAGTTCCTTAAAATTCAGTAGCTCTTAACTTCATTCATAAGAAAGTTCTATCTCACTCAACAAATTGCATTAGTGAGTTCATGATTCGATGTGAATAAATGGATCTTTGAATTTCATAAATAAAATATGTCATCTTATGAACAAAGCAAGTACCCTTAATGCCATGTCAACCTTAGAGTCGTGATTTTCTAGCACCTCAGTCAATCCCAGCAGGGCAAGTCACTCCTCTTCCCTCGTTTAAAAAATGAGTATTCATTACCCTGGGAGTGTCTGTTAAAGATTCAGATTCCTGAGCCTGACCTCAGATCTACTGAATGAGAATTCCTGGGTTGGTGCCTGAGAGCATGCATGAATGAAAACTTCTCCAAAAACTTTTGCACAAAAAATTTAAGAATTAGTAGGAGACAATATGATTCCTGTTGTTCAAGCATTCGGTGTGTCTATGTTGCTAAACTGACAGAGTCTCTAGTTAAAAAGAACTGCATATGTTTCTACCCACCCTCCAAATTTGTGCCCAATATTTTTTCCGAAAGGAAAGATGGTATTATTTTTTCCTCAGTGCTTCAAAGCTCTAAAAGTATATACTGCTTTGAGTAAAATAATTTCTTGCTTCATAAGGGCACATCAGAAATTGTGCTTATTTAAGGGTAGAAAACAAGGGTCTGAATTCTGGCTCTGATGCTTACTGTCTAGCTCTACAGTTCTGGCAAATAACCTCTGTTTCAGGGGATGTTTTATCTTTGGGAAAATGGAGCAGGGTATTCGTAAGGCTGAAATGAGAGGTAGGTAGAATAGTGTTGTGGCTAAAAGCGACTCAGGAAGCAGATTGGATCCAAATCTCTGCTCTGCTGTTTCCCAGTGGGGAGACCTAGCATGAGTTCCTAACTCTCTAGGACTCAGTTTCCCCATTTGTAAAAGATCAATCTGAATCACAGAGCAGACAGTCAGTGTGGGGGCATTGAGCGAGTTAATGTGTGAAGTGCTCTGAACGGGCCCTGTCACATGGCAAGCTGTAAGGGCTGGTTAAATTAGAAACAAAATTCTGTACATGACAGTGTTTTGTAAAGGGCTAACCAAATATAAGGAATTAAAAAAAAACATGTTATTAATAATCCTATTCAAAAGCATTCAGAAAACCACACAGCTCTAAAAGTGTCTCTGAAGTCATAATAGAGTTTTAGAATCTGTTTTCCAAGTCATCAATTATCCTTTCTCCTATCATAATTAATTCCTATTGTTATACTTAATAATAGCCAACATCATCATCTTGGGGGTTATTGTTTTATTCTATTAAGCTATTTCATTATGCTCAAACAGGCTGAGGGAATGTATGTAATTGACTTGTGAAAATTATTCAATTTGCCAGAGAAATTTATCCAACATGTAGGAGAATTGGGTCAAAGGAAAGCCACACTAACTAAATTATGAGGCCCACCTCTTTGCTTTCCCACTCTCTTAGGGAACATTTTGTCAATCAGCCAAATAGACTCCCCCAAAAATTGAATTTTAGTTGGAATTTTGAGTATGTCTCATTTTTGAAGAAACTTTCACCCTTTTCTAAAACAGTCATTGACATCCGAGCCCTAGTGTCACCTGTAGCCTGTGCAAGGCTGTAAGATAGAAGCGCCTTGAGCAAGAAGAACAGCAGCAAGGGCAGTTTCTACTCATACTGACTGAAGACTGACCTACAAATGATGGCCCTAAACCAGACCAAGTAAGCTTTGGTTGGCGTGATTATGTCCATTTCATCCCTATTTCCTCCCCATCATCAGAAGGAATGGGGGCTCATGAGCAAGATACCTTTAATAAAAGAGAAAAAAGCAAGCTACATTTTTGGCATACATAAATTATAGTAGATAAGTGTAACAGAATCCAAAGTTTACCATATCATTAATACTATCCATTATAATATTTATGACAAAGCTGTGGAATAAATATTATTCCCTACTTTATAGATTTTTTTAAACATTTACTATATATCCAAAAAAGAAGGCAGAGTAGGAAAAACTATAAAATTGTTGCTTAGTTTGAGCACTGGTATGCATTGACATTGTTTGGACCCATTGTCTTAAATAAATACTGCTTCTCCCTACAATTTTCATCTTTGAATAAGTATTTGAAAATTAAAAGAATCTCTCTCTGTCTATATATATATATACACACACACACACACAGACACACACACACATATATGTATATATATGATGACTGGTTTAGTTATATATACATATATATGTGTATATATATATATGAGGGCTCATTTAGTTATTGACATATCATAGATGTTCAACCCTTGGTTCATTTCATCTTTTGGGGTGCAGTGTGGCAGAAGTGTGTCCTTTATTTCCTGTCTTGACAAGGAGCCAAAGCCACCTCGGGATATGATTTTGTTGAAGCAAGATGGCTTCTTACAGGTTGTAAGTTCCCAGTCAGTTCCTCTAAAATAATTGCTTCCTCTTCTCAGGCTCTGAAAGCCAAATTGCCCCTTTCCAGGTTACAAGTGAAGGCAAGGGCATTGGGAGCATTGCGGAAAGGAATCTCAGAGAGCAAGAAGCCAGAGGAATCACAGAACTGAGGGTGCTCCACAGTGAAGCCTCGGTTTTCACCCAGATGTCTTGGTTCTATGAGGCACTTAAGTATTTTCCCAATCAGACATGGTTCTAACAAATCTCCCCATCAGAGATGTTTATGGTTTTTCTTTGTTTTCAGTGTCTTGTTTATGTCTTTTATGCCATCACAGGATAAACAGAACTGTGAATGATGTTTTATTGTGAACAATGCTGATTTCTCATTGTGTGGTATTATGAGCAGTTATAATTTTTTTTTTCTTTCTTTTCTGGGACATTGAAATTCAGCAATGCTTAGCATATGTTCTTGGTGGCCTACTCAGATCCCTGTACTGGTGGGCACATCCCCCAGCTGCTGTACAAATTGGTTGATAAGAGCTGACAGCTATACCCTTCCCTGCTCCAGGGGATTGCACAGGGCCACCTGGTTGGCATAGCTCAGAGATGCCAGGGAGGTTCTGTACCACACCATCCTGGAGACCCTACGGCTAAAACCTGATGGGCAGGACATTGTATAAAACCCAACTCACTCTCCTCAAACTGGCACAACCATCCACACTCCGAGTTTCCCTGGGATCAGCCTGAGGCAAGACTACAGCTGAGCCCACACCTTTGCCTCTTTTCTGTCCTGCTCTGTGCTGCATCCCTCCCTTCCTTACCTGTTTCCTCTGAGAGCAAGTCTCTCGATAAAGCTATTGCTTGAGAATCAGTAGCTCAGGTTCTGCTTCTAGGGAACCTGAGTTCAGACACCTTGGGGATCTTACATTTTGAGGAAAAAGTAAAATTTTGTAAAATGAGAAAAAGGAGTTCTTTGTGATTGGTGAGAGGTGGGCTTGGGCGGGGGTGGTGGGGGGGCACGTTCCTATTATTCCTGGTCAGAACTTGAGACATTTTGCAAGTTTTTAAATTGTGTTTCATTTTTCAAAGGATAAGCTGAAAGCTTTCTGCCCTTTCCTAGGATGGAGTTCAGCCCACCACATAAAATCCCGAGGCTTGGAGAAGTAGGTACAGAGGGCTACCATAGCTCTGCGTGCAGTGAACAGAGATTCCCTCCACTCTCCCCTCCTACTGCGTGGGTGGCTACAATTCAAAATGGGTAGTGTTCAATGGTGACATAGAAGGAAGAGAGATATTTCCATTTCTTTTGGAAAAAAGAGGAAAATCAGGCTGCACGTCACTTTTCATGTAGAATCCTAAGCATCCAATAAAAGTCCTTATGGCCACGACTTGTGGGACCTGGCTTCGATTCTTGCTCTGCTATACGTCAGCTATGTGGCTTCGTCAGGCACCGACTGCTGGCAGTCTCAGCTTTCTCCTCTGTAAAATGGGTGGGTGAAGGAGGGGGTCTCTGGGAATGTAAACACAGCATTGAGGGCTGTGGGTAGGCAAATTTCACGCCCCTCTATTAATCTCAGAGTAAAACAGAAACCTTTTAACTATCATAAATGTGAACCAACTGTGAAAATTATGTGAATTCAGTTCCATAAATTGTATAACATTAGTCACAGTTCCATTTGTTCTGTGACTGTGTAAAAATTATAGATTTCCCAGGTTAGAGGAAAAAAACCTACTCCTACCATGTACAAGTAACCTTAGCCTCTCCACCGCACATTACATTTCATCACACTACATTCACGACGAAGGGTCCCAGAACGGTGGGGCTAGAGGGGTCTGTTGATCTCCCTTGGAATCCTTGGCAAGTTATTGCTGTCTTTTCACTATAACATAAGCACAGATTCCTCAGGAAACATAATCCCATGTGTCTCTCCTGGGCCAAGCCCACTCTTTTGCTAGGCAAAACAATTTCATTCTGGGTGAGAAAGAGGTGTGAAGACAGATTAATGGTTCCCGTGTCTTACTGCATATGCTTGTGGTCAAGTGGAAGTTCCAGGCACCATGGTCTCCCTGAAGTCATATGCCATGAATCATCTCTTCTGTTACCTACAAATACATGATTCCTCAGTGCAGAGCAGGCTGGGCAACAACTCATGTTTTTAAATGTTTGTCAGGACTGTCTGTATTTTTCATACTGGAAGATGGTTTGAAAATTTATTTTTCTTCTTTTGTGTGAGCCCTGCAGCATGCTTTGCATTCGTTGGTAAGAATCACTGAGGTTTAGAAAAGATTTTAGCATCTGTGTAGCACTAGCTAGACATTTTAGCATTAAAAAAAGCAAAGCACTGATGCCAATGAGAGAGGAAGCCTTTGGACTTGAATTCAAATCAAGGTTCTCTACTAAGCAAATTTGCTAGACATATTTATGTCAGGACAGCCACAATATGGACGTGAGTAAACGTTTAGACACACACACACAAAAAAATCATCTACTCACTCTTTTTGGAGTGAATTTCATAGATTCCTTAAGCAGTGAATGAGTCATTTATCTATCAGTTTAATCAGTAAGCACCTACCTATCCTACTGATCACTCTTATATGGTACTGTGCTAGGAACAAGGGGCATAGAGTTAAATAAGACATTCTCCCTTGCTTCTAGGAGCTCAGAGTCTCCCGAGGAAACATATATTAACAAATAAGTACAATATACAATGTCATAAGAACCATAATAGTGATATACACAAAGGCATGTGGGAGCAGTAATTCTGCCTGGAAAAATTAAGGAAGGCTTCATAAAGGAAGTGACACTCAAAGAGTTGTGGGTTTTTTTTGTTTGTTTGTTTGTTTGTTTGTTTGTTTTTTGAGACGGTGTCTTGCTCTGTTGCCCAGGTTAGAGTGAAGTGGCGTGATCTCGGCTCACTGCAAACTCCGCCTCCCTGGTTCACACTATTCTCCTGCCTCAGCCTCCCAAGTAGTTGGGACTACAGGTGCCCGCCACCACACCTGGCTTATTTTATTGTATTTTTTAGTAGAGACGGGATTTCACTGTGTTAGCCAGGATGGTCTCGATCTCCTAACCTTGTGATCCACCCACCTTGGCCTCCCAAAGTGCTGGGATTATAGGTGTTGAGACTCCGTGCCCAGCCAAAGAGTTCTTTTTTTTTTTTTTTTTTTTTTTTTTTTTTTTTTTTGAGACGGAGTCTCGCTCTGTCGCCCAGGCTGGAGTGCTGTGGCCGGATCTCAGCTCACTGCAAGCTCCGCCTCCCGGGTTCCCGCCATTCTCCTGCCTCAGGCTCCCGAGTAGCTGGGACTACAGGCGCCCGCCACCTCGCCCGGCTAGTTTTTTGTATTTTTTTTAGTAGAGACGGGGTTTCACCGTGTTAGCCAGGATGGTCTCGATCTCCTGACCTCGTGATCCGCCCGTCTCGGCCTCCCAAAGTGCTGGGATTACAGGCTTGAGCCACCGCGCCCGGCCCAAGAGTTCTTAAAGAATGTATAGGAGTTGTCCAGACACGGAGAGAGGAGAGTGTCTTCCTGGAAAACAGGAACAAGAAGAACCAAGGTAAATGGCCTGAAAGTGCATGAACATTGGCAGGTGGGGGTGGGACGGTATGACTGTTTATGGTGGGCAAGGTATAAAGAGGGGCCCTGTCTGCCAAGCCACGGACTGTGAACTTGACTCTATAAACCATCAACAGCCATAAATGTCTTGGATAGGAGACTTTTTTTTCTTTCAAAGCTTAAGAAAGGAAAGATCAATTCTGAGTTTAGAAAGAGCACTCTAGCAGCATGCAGATAAGTTGTACAAGGAAAAGTCTGGAGACAAGAATGAAGTAAGAGTCTTTTTCAGTATCCTGAGGTGAGAGCTAACGAGAATAGGAATTAGGACCCCAGTCGTGGAGAGAGCCTCTTGCATGGCCCTGAGTATAAATGTCTCCTTAATTTTGCTCCCAAGCCTCCTCACTTACTTCACCCTAGTCTCTACTCTGCTGCAAAACCTTGATCTAAGCCACAAGGAAGCCTCAGTGAGAGAAATTCAGCAAGAAAGAAGGGTTACATGTGAGCCACCAGCTTACAGATGGAAGTTAAAATCATGACCATCCAGGGGAATGGTATAAAGAAGAGAAAGTAATTTAAAAGTTCTGTGGAACCCAATTGCTTAAAGATGGGCAAAGTAGGTACCAGCAGAAGTCTCTTGAGTACCTCTGGAATGTTAGCAAGGGCATCTTCTTGATCCTGAGAAGGGAAGGGGACCCTCTATATTGGTGGGCTTCTTGGTACATTCAAGGCTGGATCCAGAAGTTCAAGACACGGACGTTGTGGCAGAAACAGCCACACATCTCTCAGTATCCATTCGCCTTCTTCCATAGTCATTTAATTTTATCCTGAGTGTATGGTTTCCCAGAATAAAAACTACATTTTCCATAGTCCTTTGCAGTTAGGGTGGCCATATGACTAATTTGTGCCCAATGGGATGTAAATGGAGGCGATATGGACAACTTCCATGCTGTTCCCTAAAAGAAAAGGGTCAAGCCCACCATTTTCCTTTCTCCTTCCTTTTTCTTGCCTGCTGAAACAATGAAAATAGCAAGCCACTTGGGACCAAGTGTATGAGAGTAATTCCCTGAAGATGGTGGAGTAAAAGGATGGAGGAGCCAGGATCCCAGCACACATCATTGAGCCTTGCAGCCAGCTTGCACTTTAACCTCGTTAAACCTCCACTGTGCAGCTGAACTTGTATCCTCAGCCAACACACTGCCATGGCGATGTAGAATTCTATAACATTACCTATCCTAAAGCTTTGTAGACCTCAGAGTGTTTGTGGATGCCGTCTCTGCAGAACCAAGCCATATACCTGGTGTTGGGGTTTGAGGACTCCTCTCATCCTCCCAAATTCTGAGCCAAGTACAAAATAAAACAAAAGGCTAACATACAAAAAGACTAAAATACCACTGTAACTATTGGTAAAGCAGATGTTAGAGAAAGCCTGTACTGGTGGTAAGTGGGCTTTCTAAAACTGAGTTAAACACTATTACTCAAAATAAATTTAATTATCCAGCTTTCATGGGGACAACTTGTCTGCTGCAAACTTCCCCCATGGAACTATCCAGGAATGTTTCACTAGCAAAGCTCCCTCCACGTGGAAGAAACATTAGCTCTGGGGAAGGAACATTCACTTCTAACATTTCAAGTCCCACTCGGATGTGGGGACCATGTAGCTTGGAACTAAAACCTGAGGTAAGGTAAACAAAGGATCTTCAGCATCAGGAAGATGTGAGCTTACAATTGGCCAGTAATGCTATATCAACCAAGGTTTTTAGGACACGGGTTATGCAGATTCCAAAGTCAATATCAAACCAATTTCATGGCATTTCTATGTCAATTCCCCTGCAGCCTCTCCATGAGCTGAGCTCTCCACTTTGCATGTGGTCATTATCTCTCCAGGAAATGGGAGGAGGAAGGGGATCCAAGTTCTTAGTAGGGTTTCTAGCCTCGCATTGGAGAAAGGGCAGAACTTTCTGCAACGCCACAATTTTCACATGACTTGTCGTCTTCAAGGAAGGACCAGAGTTGTTACTAAGGCTACTTCACATCTAAATTATAAATTCTTGCAGTGAAGATGAAAGGACACGTAATGATCTCCATCCATAGCTAAACCAGTCATCATAAAAAACGAGTGGTTCTCAATGAGGAGGTGTGTACTGCTCCCAGAGGACATTCAGAAATGTTTATGTTTAGATGAGATTTGGGGTAGTACCGACACTGACTGGGCAGAGATGCTAAATGTCTTGCATCATATGAGATACTCCCATACAATATAGGATTGTTCCACCCAAGATGTGAATTTTGCTTGTATAGATGGACTTAACCTGAAGAAACTCTTTGTGTGCAGCTCATGCCATAATGTAGAGAAAGATCAAGCTGAGCCCAGATCTTATTTCCCATGTCTGCTTCCTCTGCATTTTGCCTTTGTATCTTCTAGGAGTGGGGACTCTTGGGAGGCCAGGACTATAATTACTCCTAAGCACTATATCACAACATTTCTAAATCATGTCTAAATGTATTTATTTGTTCATTTATTTATTCAACAAGTATTTCTTGGAGAGCAGCTACTGTGAACCAGGTACTGTCACAGGCTTTAGAGATACGATGATGATGGGAAAACACCAAAACTCTGGCCTATTCAACTTATTGTTTTGAGGGAAAGGAAGTATAAAGAGCAATAGCAAAATTCTTCTTTATATCTAAAGAAAGAAGTCAGAAATCACAAAAATTTATAAGTAAAAAAGAAAGATCTTCACTTTCATTTTACAAATAGAGAAACTGGGGCTCAGGGAGGCTCAGAGCTTGTTTGGGGTCACATGGTAGTACAATGGCAGGGTTGGGGTCTATAAATGCCAGCTAACTGTGGTTGCTGTAGTATTTTATTGCTCTGTATTCCATTTCCATCCAAGAATAATGAACACTCTACCTTTGATTCATGGAACTTGGGCTTGCTTCATGGTAATCCCCAAAATTATCCTTCTCAGCTGGAAAAATCAGTGGGCAAATGGGATGGTGAATAATTATATAACAGCAGTCTTTTTTTTAAAAAGTGATCATTCCAATTTAACAAATATTTACTGAGCATCTACTGTGTGCCAGGTACTATGCTTTGTGCTGTGGGGGATTCCAAAATGAATGGGTTGTTCTTCCTCCCCTCAGGAAAGTTACCGTGCGGTGAAAGAGATAGATGGCCTGTAACTGCAGGACAGGATGGAATGTGATAAATGCCATAATAAAATTATAAAGACCTGTGGGAGCTGAGGGGAAGAGATGAATGCCAGCTCCTCCAGAAGGTGTTTCCTAATTTCCCCAAATGGAATTTGGAATGGAACTTGAAAGATGGATGGAATGTTAATAAAGGGGGAAAGACCTGCTTCAGCTTCACATTCAAGCTGACAAATCTCCTGGAGGTCAAGGAAAAAAATTCTGAGATCTAAAGATGACAAAAGCAAAGCAAGATAAGTCTTTTGATCATGAGGCAAGTCTACCTCATTGAGAGGCGTCTCCATAGTAGGATGAATTTCAGAGTCCTGGTAATAATAATAAAATAACCACTATGACTACATTAATTAAGCACATACTGTACATTAGGCGCTAGATTCTATATGCATGTATTATGTCATTTAAATTTCAAAACAACCCTTTGAAACAGAGGCTACTATTATCTTCACTGGAAAAAAATTGTGTTGTAGAGCAGACATATAACATATCTGAGATCACACAGCTAAAAAGTATCAGGGCTAGGATTGAACCCCATGGTTGCTGTATTTAAAATAACATGGTGATGTTCCAGTATATGGTGATATAGTAAGTTCTTTTTCTCAAAGTTGCAAAATTCATTATAGTCACCATTTCAAAAGCAAATGAAAAGTGGCATCTCTTCAAAGGGTGGGTTCAGCCAGCTTGGCTCAACGAGACCATGCATCTACTGCATAACTGTGGGATCTTGGGCTGCCACTGCCATCCCCAACAAGGCATTTGTAGCTGGGCCTGCTTACTCAGTAATCTACTAGCTATAGCAGATTAATTACAACCAATCCCCATGACTCTCAAAACCACTCCTGACAACCCGGATCAGGGAATCAAAAGATGTTTCATGAAAGGCTTTGTTGTGTTCCAGCTTCTTCTTCAAGACTCCAGTCAACTCTTAACCCTCATGGAACCTCCTCCTGACCACAGCTCTTTTCATGGCTCCACACTCACAGCTCCTCCTTCTGTTATCATTTATATAGCTTGTATTCACAGTCTGCCTCCCGCAGGAAGAATCCCATCTCCCCATTGTCAAGTGCACTTAATTCTATTTCATCCCACAAAAGAGCGAATGGTATGAAAACCAATCTTTCTAGTCCCTGCCTAAACCTTCACACTTTCCCTCTCCCAAAGGTGGGAAAGACTTATCTGACTGGAGGAAGTGAGGAGGGTAAACTGTTAGTTACCCTGCATGGATCTAGGGAGAATGCAGGGATGTCATTCTTTGAACCTACCTATCCCTGGCATTTGGGCATGATGGACTCACCTTGCACTTCCTCATAGTTGCAGCACATGGACCATGCAGCACATAGATGGAGCAGAGTCAGGCCCTGGAAGGCCAGGTCTATTCTCTATCTGCTCTGCTTTTCCTGCTTGTCTGCATGGGGAAGTCAAGAGTGTCTGGTCTATGGGCCAGGTTCAGGGAAGAGCAGGCTCTGCCACCTTCTCCAATCTGCTACATCATTAGGTAGCTGACAGTGGGTTTGGATCCCCATTTGGCTTTCTGCATATAATCTCAACTAATTAGTAACTTGAGGTGTTTTGCCAACTGTGCATTCTTATCACTTACATAAATGAATATGTCTTCCCCCACCTGATGGAAGCTCTTTGAACACAGAAGCAGTGTTGAATAGTGGGGAGTGCACTGGAGATGGCATCATAAGGCCCAGCTCTAGGTAACACTCTGTTTGAGAAAGTCACTTACCCTTTCTAAGCCTCAGTTTCCTTACCTGCAAGACGGAAGAGATAGCACTCATGTGCTTATGTTCATCTCATGGGAGAATGGGGAGGGTTAGAACAAACAATGGGTGCAAGAGTAAACTGAAGGGCCCCAAATGTGTAATGGCCTACTATTATTATTATCATTGTCATTATCACTATAACCAAATGTTCTTACTAATAGCAAGGGGAGCTATCATTTATTAAACATCAATCATGTGTCAGATGTTTTAAATATGTTCACAAGCCTCTTGAGGTTTGTAAAGGCCAGTCCAATGGTTCCCAAATTTTGCTGCACATTGGAATCACCTTTGATTATTTAAAAATACTCATCCCATCTCTGTCCTTGCGCAAAAGTCTGACTTCATTGATATGGGGTATGACCTGGCCTTAGGACTTTCAAAAGAACCCCCAAATGATTAGAATCTGCAGCAAAGTTTGAACACTGTGGGCACAGCCTTGTTGATGAGTCAGAAAAGATAGAGATGTGGTTGGGTGAAATCAAATCCGAGAGCTTACTCCTCACCTCCTCACTAGTTAGGGAAGGGGGTCTGCTTGGTGGCAGAGAGCAGGGTCATCTGCACAGCTGTAGGATCCAACATTGGGAGATGACTTGGAATAAGAACAAACATGGGTGGATGTGCTTTTAACAAGCCCTCTAGCCCTCTATCTGACATTAAGGCCACTGTTTTGCTCTCCTTGAGGTGCAGCCTTTGTGGATATAATAAGGGAGCCCCAGGAATCAGTTTAATACCAGCAAGCCCTAGTCTCACTGATGGAAAGGGCCAGAGCATAGCCTAGGGCTGAATCCACATTTCTCTGCCTTCCTAGCCCATTTTTTTTCCAGTTCAAACTTCATTTTTTAAAAGTCCTCTAGTAAAAACAGTGTAGAGATTTTCTTTCCACTTAAGAATAAAACAAATACAGATCCCATTTTTTAAGGGTTTTTACGCAAGCTACATGTTTCCAAATAATAGCAGCTTCTTGTAAAACCTCTTGTTAGTTCTGCAGTTTTAAACCCACTTTCTTTTAACTTAGTTTTCTAAAGAATTTTGTAACAGTAAACTCTATAACTGTGACAGTTTCTCTTTCAGACTTTGCAAATTGGCACCATGGTTTTAATACAGTCTCTCCAATCTCCCACATTTTATAGGACACCCTAAGGGAAAGTAGATGATTATTACAACGTGGTGGTTCACACAACCTAACACCCCAATGGAGATAGTTTGGGTCCCCATTTATAGGTAGGCATGAGTTTCCTAATATTACAAAAAGGGAAAGTGAGACTTGTATTACAGTAAGTAGTGTTGAGATTTAAATCTAGGTTCATCTGACTTGAAAGTTGAAATGTGTGTGTGTTTATCCAGCATATCATGCCACCGACTTTTACATAACTTTAACTCCGGGAGATTTTTTTCCTCATTAACTTAGAAAGTACACAGAACATTAGATCACCCACATTTCTTTCCCTAAGCCAGATCTTTTCTACATCCAATGGCCTATTGCTTGACAATACAATATTTACCACTTGTTTGGTGAGGGTTCTGTGAATGGAAAAAGTTGGCAACTTTAGCTGATTTCCCTATCAGAAAGATTACATGTCATAGAAAACTCTGAGCTGTTTTCTCAGCAGTGTATTGACACATTAGTAGAGTTTTCCTGTGGGTAAGAATTCCATTAGGTGAGAGGATGAGTGACACAAAGACAACCACTTGAGAATATTCCTCCAGGTTCTAGAAAAGATCTGTAGTCAGCATGTACACTGTTGCTCCCCATCACAGGAAGCCATTTGACACAGTGGTTATCAGAGGCACAAGTGCCGTCTTGTCCAATAGTCACCCACTGGAAGCCCTATGTGCCAGGAGAGCCTAGACAGACAGAAGGGCCACCCTGAAGGCACCTTTAATTGTGTTAGACTAACTGACCAGTTTCTATAATCCGGAAGAAAATTAGATTTAGAAAGCTTTTCAAGTGTGAAGACAAAAACTCAAAGAAGAAAATGCCAGAAGAAGAACTGGAATGTCCCTTGGCATCCATTCTGCCTTGACCAATAGTCTTCATTTCCTACCACTCTCTAGCCCATAATCTTGGAAATTTTCTTTTGTAGTTTAACGTTGTCGGGTCTGATATAGCAGGAAAGAAATCTTTGGCCTGGAAATTCTCTGCTCAGGAGGCAAAGCGAGGCCACCTGAGGCTTCTGTAATGGGAAGCAAGGGAAGGAGTGAGGCAGTGATTAGGGAGTAAGAGAAAATGCTGCCAAGTGATAGCTTCAAATAAATGGAGCCAGAACAGCCAAGTGGGGAAAGGAAGGTCATTCAGAGCCATTTCTACAAGCTATAGTGTCCTTCACTCTGACACTTCACTGTTAAGATAAATGTCCACTACCTTCTACTACATTTCTAGGTCATTATCGGCTGACATTGGGATTATTCACCATTTTATTCCTGCCTGTGGATATCAGCTTTTCTCCTCAAATATGGAAGCAACAGAGATGGGAAATAATGTAAACAGAATGCTTGCTATATGGCAACATTGTTTGGGGTGTTTTATCTGTACTATCCCACCTAATTTAACTTAGTACTCCACCATAACCCATCTTACAGATGAGAAAACTGAGCCACACAGAGAGATTATATGACTGATCCACGATCACACAGCCTGTAAGTGGCAGATCTGGGTGTCACATTCACTTGTATCTGCTCCAGAGCCTGTGGTCTTTCATTACATCAGAATCAATAAGGATTTTGTTTGAACAAACTTAGAATTTGTTCCACAAAATGAGAGTTACCATTCCAGGGATGAAAACACCTGCCTCAAAAGATGTCATGAGGACCCAATAAAACAAAGTAAACTCAAAATCACCTGAGGTGCCCAAACCAGGTATTCACACGCACTGGCTCCCCCCGTGGAAGGCTAGGCTCCTGCTCTGCAAAACCTCCCTTGCCAATCATGGCTCAGGCTGCACTTTGAGCATCTTCTGAGGCAGTCCCCTAAACCTTATTACTGCACCCACATCCTATTGTTGACCCCAACCATGGTAACTTATTTCTTATTCCCAGTGTAACTCGCAAACTTTTGGAATGACTTATAGATGTGAAAAATGAATCCAATCACCCTTAAAAACAAGAACTTCTCACTACTGAAGCTATTCAAGATTGTGCTGCTGACTCTGAATTCTAGAGAGAGACTCTCCAAAAGTATTTCCAGCAGAACAGAGGCAGCATCCCTAGGGTTGCATTTGTCTGCCAAGTAAACTACCTCGAAGAGAACTGTATCCATTTGCATGAGTATTTCAGTATGCTTTAAGTATCAGTCTTATTATTCAATATTTGTACCTTCAGGGGAGTTGCAAAATTTCCATGACTGGAATGTTATTTTCAGGGTGCTTTATTTTGAAGATAATGTGTCATGGTATTTTAAGCTCATTATTTTCCTTTAATCAAGCATTTTTTCTAGTGTTTTTTTTTTTTTTTTTTTTTTTTTTTTTTTTTTTTTTTTTCATTTATCT